>NC_137190.1:16055686-16063186 GCF_960531495.2 Zeus faber | reverse complement strand
TGTTGATTGGTTAAGAGCTTTCTTCTTATTTTAACACTGTCAACGTTTACAGAGAGGTAGAGGAAGAGAACCAGCTCTTTATCATCCAGGTGTTGTGGTTCCTCTCCACAATTCAATTCCGCCGTCTCTCCATGGTTGATCTCATCACTGATCACACTGATCACGCTCAGTGTTTTCTTTATATTACAGCCACCACTTGTACTTATTGATGTATGAACAGCTTTCTATTTGGAATCATTTACGGGAAAAAGGAAATTTCCCCTGCGGTGTGCCAGGATATGCTACGCCTTTTTTTCCTTATTGCTGTGTGTGATACTATCCCTCTAGATCACTGGTGGTTAGGGTTAGGGTTAGGGCTAACGCTAACCCTAACCGTAACCCAACCTGCGACCGAGGGCCCCATGCGGCCCACAGACCCCTGCCGGGCGGCCCACCGCCGGGTAATGAAGAGATTCCGATTTATTCTAAAAGGACGTCTTACGAAATATACATATTTTTATACTTATAGCTTTCATTTAGGATATACTTTTATATTGTTGGTAAACTAGGCTCTTGAAATGTTAATGTTTTGCCCCCTTTTGGAAGACTTTAATGGCCCGCCATTAAAACCACATTGGCCACCACTATCATAGATACTTCTAAATGCAAGGAAGAAACGTGCTGTATACATCTATTATTTTTATATTCAGTCCATTATTTATATGTGTTCAAAGAGCATATACAGTAGAAAAGATCCAGGTTTCCGGTTTCCAGGAAGAACTGTATCACTCAATTTTCGCCTCTCTTTTAATAATCCTCCTGAAAAGCGGCAGAACTTTCAATGTGGGGTGGCAGCCGTGCCGCTCCGAGGAGCATCCAAAGTTCGGTTGATAATCTCGTTTGATCCACTGGTGATTCACACAAGTGACCGTCCTCCGATCAAAGCTTTTCGATCGAAACTGTAAACTGTCCAAAAAATAGACAGTTGGTGTGGACAAGAATTTTTATTAAAAGCGGAGAGGGGAAAAATACCTTTGAAAATACCCATATAGGTGTGGACGAGGCCACGGACAGGGAAGGGAGAGAGGAGGAGAAGAGGAGGCCAAAGTGGAGGACATGAGGAAACAGAGTTCTCCAATGATATTGACAGTAAATATGAATATTGGATGGTGCTGGAAGACGTGCTCAGACCTTTAAGGAAAAATACAAACATCCTGACACAAAATTACCAGTTAAAGTCCCATTTTGTCATTTGTACATAAGTACTTTCTTTTCAATCGAATTAGTATATATATATCAGTATAAAAAATGTAACGTTATTGTTATATCTAGTGCACTAACATAACAGAACCGTGAGCCCGATCTGCCACACGCCACCCAATTGGCGTTTTCAGGGCCCGCCGACACAGAGACAGCGACGATGGGTCGAAAACAAACTAGTTTTATTGCAGCAAGTGGGCCAGGTGGAACAAGCCCGGGCAGATGGAAGACATCCAGATTGCAATTTACAATAAAAAAAATAACGGTGGTGTCATATTATTTAAGCAGTTGGAAAAATCCAGTCACTGATTTTATTTAAATGTTTTTATACCAAAGTAATTTGACTATTAAAATGTAGCAGAATAAGAAGGTATTTGCATCAATTGCAGTGGAGTAAAAGTTGAATCTTCTCTTCAGTCTCTCAAACTAAATATACCAAAGTACGTACAGAGTGCAAAATGTACTTAAGTTAAAGCGACTGTGTGTGTGTGTGTGTGTGTGTGTGTGTGTGTGTGTGTGTGTGTGTGTGTGTGTGTGTGTGTGTGTGTGCTGTGCGCGCGCCCCCAGAGACACTTGGGACCCGTTCCAGCTAAATCCCATCGGAGCCGAGAAGGAAAGCAGGAGGAGATGTTTCCAACTGGCGCAGTACCTGGTCGCTGTGATAGTGGGACTGGCTGTGCTGACCAGTGCTGTTTTAGCCAAGGTCGGTATCTATCTATCTATCTATCTATCTATCTATCTATGTATCTATCTATCTATCTATCTATCTATCTATCTATCTATCTATCTATCTATGTATCTATGTATCTATCTATCTATCTATCTATCTATCTATCTATCTATCTATCTATCTATCTATCTATCTATCTATCTATCTATCTATCTATCTATCTATCTATCTATCTATCTATGTATCTATCTATCTATGTATCTATCTATCTATCTATCTATCTATCTATGTATCTATCTATCTATCTATCTATCTATCTATCTATCTATCTATCTATCTATCTATCTATCTATCTATCTATCTATCTATCTATCTATCTATCTATCTATGTATCTATCTATCTATCTATCTATCTATCTATCTATCTATCTATCTATCTATCTATCTATCTATGTATCTATCTATCTATCTATCTATCTATCTATCTATCTATCTATCTATCTATCTATCTATCTATCTGTCTGTCTGTCTGTCTGTCTGTATGTCTGTCTATCTTTCCTATTTCCTTCTCTGATGTGGTAATCCATATATTAAAAAAAAAAAAAATGGAAGAACTAGTTCCAGCTAAATTGCACTTCAAAATCATTCAGTTTATATGTGTTTTTCAAAGTCCAACCTAAAAAAATAATGTGTACTTCATTTAACCTCAGATTTACAGAACTTTCTTACTTTCTTTTTATATATCAATCTCTCTCTCTCTCGCTCTCTCTCTCTCTCTCTCTCTGTCCGTCTGACTTCCTCTATAGCATACACTGAGTGAGTTCCACATCACTTGTTTATTCAACCTGTTGAGATGATTACAGTAATCTGGTCGCGCTCTTCGGAGCCCTGTGTATATCACCATGGCAACGTGCAGAGGTTCACCTGCGTCAGTGTGTCGGGTCAGAACCTTGGATGCTGAAGGACTTTGAGTGCATCGCTCTTTATCTCCCGCTGTATTTCCCTATTGCTGTGTTTGTGTGACGGCACCTCACGGGCGGGTGTGTCCCTCTCTATCGCTCTCTCCCTCTATCATTTCTCACTTGTTCTGCCTCTTGCTCTGCATGTGCATTACAGCTCTGAGGCCATCCATCTTTGAAACCTGGGCCATTAGAGTCCACCGTTCTATTTTTTTATGTCTGTTTATTTGATTGTTGTAAACCTGTGACGGACTTCTTTGTTAGCGTACAGTGGGACAACAGTAAAGCCTGGAAATGCATTTAAAATAAGTGCTGGTTAACCATGTTTTAGAAATGGCTCATGCTGAAATCGGAAAATCGGAAAATCCAAACTCTTTTTTGGAAAAGTGCAAAGGAACGGCCATTGAAGTCGGAATTTCAGACCAGATAACTCGGGTCCGAGTTTTCTCAGAAATACCGACCTGACCTCAAGGCAACATGGTGGCACCGACCATTAACTGTGGACAACGTTCCCTTTGCATCTTCTTTTAATTGAAAACACATCTAACTTTGATCTAAACTACGAAGTAGATCTTGTGTTAAATTAACAGATATATATTTTATAAAGATTATTGGGTTTCATATTTTTTCCAACATGACAAAACAACATACATTTTATAGCTTGTGGAAATCACAAGCCGGCCAATCAAACACACATTTACTGAAGGTGTCTATGTTTTTCCAAACAGAGGCAATGGAACTGAGGACTACAAACTCAAAATGAACGATTTATGAGTTCTAATGGAATGCACCATCAGCTTGAGGCAATCAGAGGTGGACCTCTGACATTGCCACTTCCCAATTTTAAAAAGGCACTTGTTAATATATTCCATATTTTCTTCCTTTCTTCTCTTTCCTGCTCGTTCTCCTCGTTGGTCGACATGATGGAATGGAAAATGTGTAAAAAGTGAATTCTTCGGTGGGTTTTCTGCTCCAGCAACTTCCTGGTTTCTGTCCAATTCAATCAGGGCTCCTTGTTGGTGTTGTCCACGCTCGCCAGCCCCTTCTCCATGCGGAGCCCCAAAGAGAGACAGTTCTTCATGCTGATGATGGTCTTCTGCCTGGTCTTTCCAAACGTCCTGGTGTTCATCAAGTCCCTATGGAGATGTGCCTTCAAGAGCTTGGTGATTCCCAACATGAGGACCATGGGAATTGTACGTTGTTTTATATCGGACATATTAATGTCAAATTTAATAATAATGTATAATTTTTATATGGACCTTTTTTTAAATTGACCTTAAACATAATAATTAAATATAGTTCACAAATGCTTTTGATAATAGTTATTGAAAAAACTACACATTCATTTACCTGCATTATGTGTTTTAATCCTCACTGGATAATACTTTAGCAAGGTATTTAAACAAATTAACCTCGGCCTATAGAATTATGGAAATCATTTTGGTTGAAATAATGTTATAATAATAACTATAAATACAGTTGCAGGCAGCTAGACACGGGTCCAGTTTATTTGTTTTCGGTACGTATAACAGTTTTTTGGTTTCTGTGAAATGCATCACGAGTTACAAACATCAAAGATCGTGGAGTAACGTCCATAGTACTTTTTTTTTTAATATTGTGACTGACCTTGTGGACTGGATTCTTGGACAATGGCTTCTTTATTGTCTTAGTTTATAACTAATATGGCTTATGACATATTTCGGCGTCAGATGTTTTGGCTCGACTCTGTGATATCGATCTAAATTTGGTTGTTTTTTTGTTAATATCTGCTCCGTATGTGGATCGATTTGGATGAAACTTCAACCACGAGATGTTTGTGACAGCGCGGTTCAAACAAGCCGCAAACCATGTTGGTGTGTTATGCCGAAGTTGGTGTTGGTTGGTGTTAGGCTTCAAAATTCGGAGAGTTTACGCCCAAACAATAACAATAGGGCTAACGAATAATAACAATAGCCCTTTGGGATGGATCCCTAATAATGTAAATAAAATAATTATAAAACACCCAACTCTTACAAAGTTGAGATGAAATAATGTTATAATGATAACAATATTTATATCAAAAATAATAATCTCAACACAACTCTTCAAAAGTGATGTTGATAATAATAATAATAATAATAATAATAATAATAATAATAATAATAATAATCATCATCATCATCATCATCATCATTATCATCATAATTATAATGTTGTGTTGCTGTTGTAATGTGTCCCTGTCTCATCCAGATCTGCACCATCGAGTGCCTGGTGTCTCTGGGAACCTCCGTCATGGTGCTGGTTGTGATGCCTCAGTTTGACGTGTTGACAAACCTCTTCATCAGTGGAGGCGTCTGCATCGTCTCTTCAGTCCTGCAGATAGCCTTCAGACTACAGCGGGAGACGTGGAAAATTATCTTTCCTGTTTGCTCGCTCATTCTGATTATTATCGGTAATGTTCCATGCTGTATATGTTTATGAGCATAGCATATATTGACATTGTGTTTGACATCATGATCATTATGATCAGTCAAAGTCATTCATTGGCTAAACGGGCCGTGTCGCTGACAAGTCATTTTAGTGACATTTGGTCTACTCATTGAGGGACAAGTGATTTCAACCAATTGGCATTACTCAGGTGTCATTATTTTAGGGATATAATGACTGACTGACTGACTGACTGACTGACCGACCAAATAACTAACAAATTAACTAACTAAATGGCTTATTAACTTTGGTCTTTTACTCTGAAGAGGCAAGACTACTAACATTCAATCCTTTAACCCACCGTAACTAACCAACACACTCACCCACTAACTTATAGGTTACTGCCTCCTGGGAGTTGACTTCTATGTCCGTGTGTCATCATATGTGGACAGACAGACGGACAACTGCTTTCTGTTCATTGGAATCGGGATTTTCTCTTCCATCTTAGTCTCGTGCTGCTGGTGGGAAAACCCGCTGCAGGCCTCAAACAGCATGCAGGTAGTTTGATTATTTGAGTTCATGGAAGTTGGTTGAAGCCTTAAGGATTCAATGAAATGCGCACGGTAACAATCAGCTGATTGTTTTGATTGTTATATGTGTGTACAGTACATTTATTGCTTTCCAAGCTTCGCCGTGATTTAATGGTTCAAATGATGATAAGCCAAGGGACGTCTCTTCACAAAAACAAGTTGATGAAGTATATCATATATTCTTCTCTCACACCCCATTCCTCCCCCTCTCTCTTCACAGGAGACGTTATCAGAATTAGATGGCTTCAGAGACTTTGTGTTTGTCATCACCAGTCTTCTGAGGATAGTGGTAATAGGTAATTAACTGTAAAACAAATACATCCCTCTCAAATGCATGCTACGAAAGCCTGCGTTCTACTGGTCAGCGTCATATATTGGCCAGAGAATTCCCCACAGATATTTTCATTGATATCTTGTGCATTGTTTACTTACTTTTATATTTAACAGGGTCCTAATAGAATGCAGCCATGAGTGTGAATGAGTCGTTATTTCAATCGATTTATTAAATGTTAGTTGCTTGTGATTCAGCCGGATAAGCGTGTACCGTATAGGCAAAACAGCTGCAGCGACGTCGGTGCACTATCTTTAATGATGTTAGGTAAACATAACTAACTCATGAAGGTAAAAACAAATCCCCCTAAAACTCAAATCCACGGTGCTATATAATAATAACCCTTTATCTCTATAGGAGCGGTGTACCTCATATACCACGGCCTGATCCTCAACTCCATCACCTGGTTAGCTTTTGATCTGCACAACGATAAGAGCGGCATCCTGCAGGTCGGGCTGGGCCTGTTCGCCTTACAGGTCATTATATAGATCAATAGATAGGTGGACAGACAGACAGACGGACGGACAGACAGACAGACAGACAGACAGACAGACAGACAGACAGACAGACAGACAGACAGACAGACAGACAGACAGACAGACAGACAGACAGACAGACAGACATACTCATATCCCATCTCCTCCCTCCCTCCGTTCCAGGCGTTCTGCTCCGCCTCGTGCCACTGGTTCGGGGTGGTGGCATGTAAGATCCATGCGGTCAGGATGAGCTTTGCTCTCCCAGTTTGCTGCACTGGTCCCGCGGTGCTGCTGCTGGGGATCATCCTGTTCTTCATCCAGGCGCAGGAGGTGGAGAAGGCCGAACGAAGCAGCATCCAAGGTGAGGGAACGTAAAAAGTACCACGTTGACTTTTCTGCTTAAGTAAAAAGTATTTAATATACACTTATTACTTAAGTAGAAAAGTCAACCACATTAAAGAGCAAATACCATGTATTAAATGGTATGTGCTCTTCAATGTGATCTAAGTCTTAAATGTGTCTTAAAAAATGACTCATCACATCCAGAGCCTGTTAATAAATAATAATAAATATTAAACATAATATTTCTATTAATGTTATATATACAATATATACAAATATCAATATATATCCAGATTTGTTTAAAAGCCAATGTAACGTGACTGTGTTAGAAATGTATAGAGTAAAAAGTACAGCCATTTGTTTTGAAATGTAATAAATGGAGTAAAAGTCAAAAGTCTCTGAAATTGGATATACTTCAATAAGTACAGATACTGGAAAAATATACTTAAGTAGAGTAACAAAGTACTCTGTTACTTGGTTACTTTCA
>NC_137190.1:16048186-16050686 GCF_960531495.2 Zeus faber | reverse complement strand
CTATTGATTATTAATATATACATTCATATATATATTCATATTATATATATCTTACATACATTATTTAATACATTATTCATATACAACTAATTGTTATAATTATTAGTAATAACTATATGATTATCATCGTATGAAATATAGAATACTGCTTTTTTAATGAGCGAGTAAACAAAAACACTCTTATCCTTATCCTTACATGTTATTTATTTGACCCATGGTAATAGTTAAGATGCTGTTCTTAAATATTTGTTAAAAATTCTGTCTAGAATCTATCCAGATTTCACTTAACTTAGTAGATGCGTTAAGTGCACGCCCACCGCAGTTTGTGGTAGAATTCTGAAATTTGCCCTTGAGAACGTGTTGAGTAGAGGGGAGCACCTTATATCCGTGCATAATCCCCATAATTTGCATGCATCATATAATAATTAGCTCCAGATTGTAATGTCCTGTTACAAATGTAACGGTGAAAGTTAGAACTGATGTTTTCATTGCGTCGATTGATGACGATTGTACTTCCCCTTTGGACATTTCCTCCCAGTGGTCCGTCGACGGTGAAGAGGAACATATCGATCTCCAGGTTGTACATCTTCTACCAGATGTTCACCGTGGGTTCCTCCATCCTGGGACCGGCGTCCGTCACTCTGATGATCGCAGGTAGGTGGCGCCGCGCCATGTTCCTCTTCTCTGTGCAGCTCCTCTGCGCTTCGATCCGTCAGTGGTGCCTTCGATGATCGCAGGGGCGGACGCTGGCTGACTCTTTCTCTTTCTTCTCTGTTGTCTTTCAATCGCCAATCAGCTTAACTCCCGCTCCCTGCACATGGAGGAGTTGGTGAGTAGGAGATTATTTGCATTTGCTTTTGGCCTCTCTCGTGTTCTTCCTGCATTAACTTTTTGTGTGCTTTCAAAATGGCAACCTTCCCAATCACAAGCTTGTTTTTACAATATGAACAATGTCAAAAAGTCAATTCTGCTCTTTCTTACTGCACTTCAGGCCAACGATGTGAATAGTCACAGAAACGATTGACATACTATCATTACACGGCTCCGTTGAATACTCAATTCTGATTGGTCAACAGCGGTAAACAGCGGTCAGTCATTTCTGAATAATGCCCACTCATCAGTTAGTAACAGGGGGGCCGGAATAGGAGGGATACCGGGATTTTTTTGTCCCCCGCCTTCGGGTATTACGGTAATGGAGCGTTGGCAACAATCGGTTGTTAGGGGAGGGCGTCCAGGACTTCGGCCCGGAATGTTTTATGAATAGCGCCTCCGGGCCGGCTCTCCGCCCCGATCGCTCCCTCTCTGACGGCGTCAACTTTGCCCGCAGTTGAAGTAAACAAACTAAGCAAACCAAAAAGAAGTCTTTTGAGAAGGGATTCATGTCATAATAGTCATCGTATAATCGAATAATATAGCTTTTCCGAATAAGCTCCTTATCGTTTTAATGAAAATTTGAAATAACTGATTGTGATGCATTCGAGCCCCGTACAGAAATGTGATGATTTCTTTTGATCCACGCACCCCACCATTCCTCCAGGGGCCTTCCAGTTTGTGTTTAAGATCCCTGGCACTCTCTCCATCGTCATCGCCGTCATCCCTCCGGTTTTCTACATGATCGTCTGCTTCGTCGCCAAAGCCAACAACCAGATCACCATCGCCGCCGTCATGAGCATCCTGTACGCCTTCCTCATGACCGCCTCCTTGTTCTCTATCATCGGTGGGTGAAAAACACAGGGCTTTTTTCATTGCCTTGTGGGATATTTTTTACTGTACGTTTAACGCAACGCATCGGAGGATTTCAAAGTGTATGGAAGAATAGAGCTCACAGGACAGAGAGAAAGTCTGCACTATCTGCACTGCTATTAAAAAAGGTGAAGCCAATCAATGACATTTTTACATTTATTTTCTGTCAATCAATAAAAATGCCACATTAAGGGATTTTTTATTATGAAAAAAGGCCAAGTGGTTAATATTGCCTGAAACAAAAAGTTGCTGCATAATATGTGAATTGTGTGTATTGATTTCGATAAAGGAAGTAAATAAATAAGAATTAAATGTGCAGTATGAATTAAATTAATTACTGCCACACCATTAGAACACAAGTTTAATTTAAAAAAAGATACATGGATTAATGGGTTATGAGAGGAAGTAGAGGTGAAGAGGCGTAACTGGGGGTTTAAGGATGGGATGGCGGATTGAATAGCCTGTGAAGGGAAATTTTGTGTGTTCCTTCTTTTCCAGGTGATATGGTGATTCAGGAAACGTTTCTCACTCCCACCGGGATCTTCTTGGTTTCAATGACAGTGATGTACCTAGTGACGGCGTTGCTTCACCCTGAGGAGTTTAGTATGTCTCATCTTCACAGTTGTCTGGCATATGGAGATTATAAAATATAATATACTTTAATATAATATAATATAATATAATATAATATAATATAATATAATATAATATAATATAATATAATATAATATAATGTAATATAATATAATATAATATA
>NC_137190.1:16010686-16043186 GCF_960531495.2 Zeus faber | reverse complement strand
AATATTCAGCGCCATAGTTTCTCCAAACCTTTTTTTTTTGTTTGACAGGTGGGACTGTCCCACCAGGACTTGGCTTGTGGTTGATGAACCAATGGCTTCTTTCCTTTTCAGTGTGCATGATGCTCACAAACTATCCATTATGATTATCACCTCAAGTTCAAAAATGTACAGATGCACGCCAATTGTGGTCTGGCTTGGTCATAGTGTTCCCTATCATAAGTTCCTATCTATTTGTGATGATATATCTTTAACGGTTTTACAGAAAAAATACCATGAATCATTATTATTATTTTTCTTTTACATTTGAAAACGTTTTTGTAATTAATTATTTTGTATTCATTTTTTCAATACAATCTATGTGTTTTGCCCATGATTTGGCGGCCCATTTGCAATACCACCGTGGCCCATAGGTTGGGAATCGCTAGTTTAGAACAATGAAAGGAGCCTTAGTGATCATTTGGATGAAGGGCAGGAGGTTACCAGAATGGTTTCCATGGTGCTGAGCACATTCTCCACATAGTTTCTCATGTTTGTGTTGCGCTTTTACTACTTCAACTTGTGCTTTTCAACTTATCTGCTCAAACCTGCCCCCAACCTCCTCTATAGGATTTACACTCTGATCCACGTGGTGTCCTACCGCAGTACGGAAAAAGACTACAAGCCGAACGATGTTGTCAGTAATACACACACACACTCACATACACACACACACTTGTACATGTACAAAATTTACCGACAGTATCTATTATATGGCTGGGAGACAGCAGTGATCAGAGTTGATTCACCTGCTGTTATAAAGTGGTACGAGAAAGTATAGAATGTGACACAGTTGCCGTGTTTTTGGATATATATACTGAAAGAACATTTATACATGCAATCTATTGCCGAAACAATCAAAAAACCCCAAAACATATATATATATTATAAAATATTCAATATTGTGCTTAGTTGTTCTTCTTCAGCACATGGTACTTTATCAGGCTGTGTTTTGTGTTTCTAGGGGGATGACGACGGACTGGTCCTGGAGAATCACACCGCCAATGGACTGGTTATCACGAGTGACGACATGTAATCCACAACGTCAAAACAACGACAAAGCTTTACGAATCAGCATCGTGTGCACCACTTGGAATCTCTGTGAAAATATCACGAGACAAAGACAAACCAGATTTTACAGACTCACATTCAATCGAATCCAAACCATTTTGTCGTTACCCTTCCCTTATTTAACTTTTTTTTGTTTTTTAACTTTAATCTTTTATAAATAACAAAATGACAGATCTTATAAGGGTGAAATAGAAAACTATTTCCATAGCACCTTTCACATCGAAAGAATGATTATAACAATGCTTTACATACAATGAAATAGAAAAAAATAATAATGTAGAGACTATACTGTATAGAACTCCGAGCATTTATGAAATACAGTATGTCAATGTAATCCACAAATTTTAGGACTTTTTGAGGGGTGTACAATTCTTTAGGAAGATTTACATTTTTAATGCAATAACAACTTTCATTATTTGTGTCCTAATCAAACCTGTGCCAAGTTTGTGTACAGCAAAGCTGTACTCAAGCACGTTGTGTACTTTGGACACTAACTTGTGCAATAAATTTGCCAATATTTAGAACATCGTAGCAACATTATCATTGTTAGGTGTTCATGGTCACCACACAAAGATGACGAGCTTAAGTGCATTGTTTTTAGGAGCGGACCATGCTTTTGCCAAACCTTTAAGCCGTTCAATGCCAGCATGTTTATTTGATGAATACACTGGAATGGAACCAATAAAAGTATTTAACAAGGAATTGTGAAAACTGCATAAAATCTATGCGCCACTGTGAAAGGTTTTACAACTTCATCTGCATAAAATAATTTCAGTCAAGAGGGTTTCTGTCAGACTACTTTTAATAGTCAATTCATTTGAATGAATGTTTACAGACAGGTATTTATTAAATATGGGCAATTGCAAGGCAATCATCTGATATTGTTTTGGGAAGACAATCAGTTTAGTGGACACCTTGGCAAGTTAAAGAGGAAAACTGCAAAACGCTCCTGAGAGGGTGCGGTGCGCAGAGCATGTTGTGTGGAACTCGGTTCAACGTAAACATGCACAGGCCGAGGATTAAGGACTTTTCTCTGATCACCACCTTAGACTTCTCTCCAAAACCTGAATATGATATATGAATATATCTGGAACCCAATGAAATGCATATTCATGATAAGCAATTGATTAAAAAAACAAACAAAAAAAAAACATTCTCATAATTGAATGAAAAACCACTTGGGGCATGATAAGTAGTGGTGTCAATTAGGGTACAATAAATAGGTCACTCACTGGGTTTCAGATATATGTTTTTCATAAATGAATATAAAAAAAATGGCTGCCAGTGAAATACATGTAGTATTTGCCAGTCTTGTTAAAACTGTTTTCTGAAGGGACACTTAAGATGTGGCATCTGCTGGTCAAGGGCCACACGAACCCTGTGCTAATGATTGTATCCCCCCTGCCCATCCCAACGGGATAAGCCGAATTAAACCAAATCACTGACAGCCAGGACCAATAAAATAAAAAAAAACCAATTCTAGGGTTTGATGGGAAATCTCAGTCCAGAGAGGGATAAGAAAGCAGTTCTTCAGTAATCGAAGGCTTGGTTGAAGCTGCGTTTCTGTCCTCCTCGCCCCCCTCCACCTCCCCCTCCTCTGCCGAAGCCTCCTCTGCCGAAGCCTCCTCTGCCGTTTCCTCTGAATCCACCTCCCCTTCCTCCTCTGAAGCCTCCTCCTCTGTCGCTGCGGTTTCCAAAGCCTCGACCGCCACGGTAACCGCCGCCGGAGCCTCGATCTGCTCTGTTGTTCATCACCTTCTCGTCCAACTCGGGGAGCTCCATGGCGACAGTCAGTTGCCAGCGGCGACCGTCCTTCCAAGATTCCTATCAGATAAATAGTTTGGATGTAATTTGCAATGTTCTAAACCAAACACATTTGAAGAAGGAAGACCAACAAACAGACGGCTCTCACCTGGATCATGTTGGCTTTGTCAGCGGGGACATCGAAACAAACCCCCTGTTAAAAAACAGTGAGATTGGAGAATGTGAGAAGATGCATTTCTGCAGACAATTACGCCAAAAACATGGACGTTTGAAATCTTTTTTTTTGCACATCATTGTGTACATATTCCTCCATGCCAATGCCCCTGACGTACTTTGCGCCCCTTGAGGAAGGTCATTCTATGTATGTGGTTTTCCATCTCGTCCCCGAGCTGCTCTTTGATGGTTCTCCAGGCGTAACTGATATTATGCATTTCCTGAGAGCACTCCATCTGCATTGTGGTATAACCCTAGAGACAGAGGGGAAAAACAATACAAATACCTATTGGGAAATTCACATTTTACAATATTTTCTTTTAGTACCTCATATCAATCATTTGATGATATTTTGGTGGTGACTATTGGTAGTAGAAGTCCATTAAGTTCAGAAAAGTACATTAATTTACTGTAATGCAGCTTTAAGGACAACATTTAACTATATCGCAATAACCAAAATTCAAGGTGATAGTTATATGGTAGTCTCATAACACAATGATGATATATTGGCCAGCCTTACAATATCAAAAAAATAAACAAATAAATAAATATTTCTCAGCGCTACACAAACAAACTAAACATATTATACATAAATATACACTATACACCAAACACTCACAGCATCAGAGTTGATCAGAGATCGCTGCTCTACACTTGTGGCTCCAGAGATATGAGCTAAGGCAGCAGCCAGAGCTTCGACTGCTCCTCTCTTCTCAATCAGCTTCTCAGCAGACTCCGTGAAGTAGCCGATGGCTTGGGCTGGAACGGAGTCCAGAAACCTGAAGACAAGAGAAATAAAAGTAAAAGGTCGTTGTCGCCAAAGGAAAAGGCCTCTTCTTCACCAGATCCACCGGGAGGTCAGCGGGTTGGGGCGAGCTACTGCCTGTTGGTCAATGAATAAAAAAAATATCCTCCACCCGGGTTTCATGTGCTATGCCACAATTTTTATAATGTTTTTCTTGGCTGTAACAACTTTTTCTAGGTTACTAAACGGGCGGTCATAATCAACTACCCACCTGACAGCATCTTTGCTGGAGGACTTGATGATGTCATTGGCGGTAGGAACGCCGACCCGTTTGAACGTGACGCCCTGAAAAGACACCAGTGATAAAAAGATTTGTAGCTGTTATTCACAAATACCAAAGTATTCAAATAAAACAATAATGCACAGTCAAATAAATGGAAAACAAGAAAAGCGTAGTAAAAAAAAATAATAATTGTGTTCATATGTGTATATATCCCACTTAACTTAAATCTGTCATATTTTATCGCGAACCCCAGCACGTCTATCATCTGAGTGAAATGAATCATCAAACCCCTGCAGTTCCCGTACTCAAACACTGACTTACAGCTTTGTGCTCTACGAAGTGTAGCTGCGATTCTTCTTTCCTCTGGTAGAAACAGATACAGACTCCAGTCCTGCCCGCTCTGCCTGTACGCCCCGAGCGGTGGATGTAGGATTCCACATCCTGAAACCCATCAGGGGGAAGGGAGGACAGACAGAAAGTGAGTCCATATTTACATGTGCATGATAAGTTTTTACCTTTAATCAATTGTGAGAATAAATACAGCTAAATACCATCACATGTTGAGCTCAGAAGGCTCTCAAAGAATGTAAATAAAATTTAAAATGTTCTTCATGCAGCTAATTTAATAGAATCATTTCTGTCCATTGTGTATTTGATTGGGGATCAGGTAGTGATCAGGCAGCGCCTCCTAAAAACGACAGGTATTGGCCCAATACATTCAGATCAAGGCATCTAAATCTAAATCACGAGCATAATATCCTGGTGGGATAATAACTGTGTACTATGAGTACAAGCCACAACGCACCTTGGGTGGAGCGCACTGGACCACCAGGTCCACTTCAGGAATGTCCAAGCCCCGAGCCGCGACATTGGTAGCGATCAAAACCTCGAAGGCTCCCTTCCTGAAGCCTTTCAGCGTGATCTCCCTCTGCTTCTGAGGTATGTCTCCATGGAGGGACTGTGCACTCTGAAAATAATATGAGATTTAATTTATCTAGGAAAGAATGCTGATTTTATTGATTAATGTGATATACAAGACATTGTTAATATCGTAAGGATAAGTATTTTCTTTTCCTGCGTGCTGGCTTTTTGCTTAGAGTGATAGTGTTGACGACAGCGGAGAAAAAGATGGCTGATGCTGGAATGTACGTCTGACAAAACTTTTCACTCATACCTGTTTGATGGATTCGTTCATTGAAAGCTCATTGGCCTCCTTCTTGGTCTCACAAAACACGATGGTTTTGCCGTGGCTCCCGCTGTAAACCCGGATCACGTCCCCGATCACTGCAGCCCGCTGGGACCAGTGGCAGGCGATGGCCAGATGCTGGAGGAATGACGAGAGCAAAGGAGAGAATGAAGGAAAGGAATTTCAATGCTCCCAGCTAGGGTTGTGCGTTCTTAATACACAGTGTCGATACCGATGCCGACGTGATCTTTTTTGTCGATAATTATCCATTTTTTATACCGCAATTGCTGAGGTCTTAAACTGCTTTAGGATAAAACATTTTCTGCCTGGATGCTACAAACATTATCAAATATAATCTTTTATGACATTTCCTCTTACTGTACAGGATGTTGGTTAGGTAGGTAATAGGTAGTAGTTTCAATATTCAATGGTATGAATGCAATTCAATCAAAACTAACCTTACATTTAGCATAGAACAAACGTCTATCAAAAAGACACACCAGCCTCCTCATGAAGGCTGCAGCGGTAAACTCTGGAACTGTTGATAAGGCATCGTTTCTCTGGTCTATTTCAATGAACCCGAGATGAAGATAGAAAAAACACACTCCTGGTCAATCACCTCTACGGTTGTTGCGGCTTTCTGCGTCTTTTTGCCAATCAGATCTACGTGTTGGAAGCTTGGTCTCATGTATTTCTTGGCTACGTCGTAGACCCAGGGGGGGCAGGTGGCGGAGAACAATAGAGTTTGAGGGTTGGACTCAGAGTCTAGGGAGGGAAAGACAAAAGAAGCAAGGACAAGCTTAAGGTTATTGATCGAAAGCAGTAAACACACAAAGAACGAACTCTTCCTCCCACAGGTGGAAAGGCCATTCACCTTTGTGATATGATCCGGACAATATTTCTTCAACCTGCTCGGCAAATCCCATGTCCAGCATCTGGTCGACTTCGTCCAAAACCACATGTTTCAATTTGGTGAGGTCCAGCTTCTGGTTTTGGAGGTGGTCTTTTATACGACCAGGCGTCCCGACCAGAACATCAATTCCACTACGGATAGCATCAACTAGAGCAGAGGAATGGAGACACAGGATTGCAATGTTACACCATACAGCATTTTAGTTAAAGAAAGGACCACCAAAAAATGACTGTATAACTAATTGAAACTTAGATGTGTACTTGCATTAAATGTGGGACTCACTCTGTGGGTTGTACGAACTCCCTCCATAGAAACAAGTGACAGACAGTCTCTTGGTGATGTCTTTGAAGTCTTTAGTGACCTGGATGGCGAGCTCTCTTGTTGGGGTCAACACCAAGACCTGGAGAAATTTAAGTAATTACATAAATATACATTTATATAGACAAAAAGCTGCAGAAAGAAATTGTGAAAGAACCTTGTTTACCCTGGGAGCCCGCCCTCGACTCCTGTCCAACTCGATCTGGAGTTTTTCCACCAATGGGATTGCAAAGGAGAAAGTCTTTCCCGTTCCAGTCCTGGCCTGGGCAATGACATCGTTTCCATTATACACCGGATTAAACGTCTTAACCTGGATATCGAACAGGTAAGAGACTCCTCGAGCTGATAAGGGCGAGCAAAGTGAGGGTAGGGGGAGAGAAGGGAAAAAAAAAATAAAAAATAAAAAAATAAAAATAAAAAAAGGGTATAAGAGGAGAGAGGGGAACCAGGATATGAGGTTAATTGAGACTCCCCAAATGGTCGAAACATTCCAAGTAAATCATTAATATACTAATGATAGATAGACTTCCCTCTACATGAGCAGTCAAATCGATTTTCAAATGCCGCATTGAAATAATTAGGCCTCGGACAAAAGAGGGAGTCAGAAGCTAATAAATAATTCCTCGTCTTACCATCCTTTTCCTCCTACTAATGCTGCCGTTTAGATTTGACAATGCGCACTTAAAAGTTGCTGATGTAGCCCTAATTGGCAAGATTACTGCTCTGTTTAATGGGTGGTAGAAGGTACTTTGATCTCAATATATATCAATTCCCAAAGGGCTTTCGCGATTAACCAGTATTAAGTGTGCGACTATGAGCACAAATTGCCTGTCTCAAATCCAGAGCTGCAAATGAGTCGCGGCACTGCTGTACCGATGGTAGCGCTGCCATGAGTAAACCAAGCTTGAACTTAGGAAAGCTTAATTTCATCAATTCTGTACACTGATGACTATGACGGGGCTTTTCCGTTGCAAAGTCTGCGATTTGATTGAATCAATCCAACATTATCTAGCATAAGTCAAATGTGCAGGGACAAACATCCCAACTGAACACCACTGCCCGCATGTAATTCAAATGAGACCACGTTAACCTCTCTTGTTCAATGTTGGTATTATGAAGAAATGAGAAATGCGTCTTAATTAATATTAAGTCATGAATAGCATGCAGTCTTGTGTTTTTGTTTTTTCTTTACTAATAATGAGTTATGAGAGCTCAAACTTAATATCTGTGTCTGCTTTAACTATGAATAAACGGTGCTTACCTTTCAGATGATTGATGGTCTCCTTGGAAATCTTGAAATTGGAGAAAGCCCCCTCTTTCTGTTCCGCAGTCTCGGTCTGAAAGAATGACCTCTATTTACACATCTTTTCATTCCATCCTTACGTTCAATGATTCCACCCTCATTCGGGGCAAATCATAGTGGCTTCCAAAACATCCATCATTACCGTTTCTTTCTCGCTGTCACTGGCGGAGTCGTCACTGGAGCGGAGGGGCGTCTGGATCGGTGTCTGTGTCGGGGGGTTGGAGACCGAGTGTCCATCGGTCTGAGCCATGGCACCGTTCGTTTCCGATTCGGTCAAGGCCTTTTTTGGTGACGTTTTTTTCTAAAACCCAAAGAGACGTGAAAACAACAAAAGGCAGTGAAAACAGTGACAAAAACAGCCTTGTTGGTGTCAGTTATAAATGTTGGGGGAAACTGGGCAAGAATAAATTCTACCGAATCTTCTATAAACGTCAAGTTAAGGGAATGGAGGTTCAAATGACTCGTGACATACCATGTATTATCATTTCTCTGTTTAATGTCATGAAAACAACAATAGTTGATATGGAGCTGTTTGTTTTGAATTCCCCCTTGTATTCTGTACACAGACAATAACAACGACTTAGAAACGAAGCACGTCTGTAGTATCTTCACCACTTCGACTGACCTCTTTAACCTCCTCTGCGTCCACTGCTGAAGTCTTCTTCTTTCTTTTTTTGACAGCATTCAAGTTGCCGTTTGCGTCCGTGGTCTCAGAGTGTCCGTTCATTTGGTCCGCTGCTGGGTTGTCTTTTTTCTTTTTCCTTTTCGCCGGCGGTTCACATGCCGGTTCCTCCTCCGGGGCCTCGGCCGCTTTCTTCTTCAGCTTCTTCCCATCCTTGTTCTTAACTTTCTGCAAAGGAGAACCGTGCCGCAGAAGACCAAGCATTGTTTTTTGTGACCAGGATAAACGCCATCAAAGAAATAATAATAATAATAAAGTACTACAAGAATAACAAAACAAAGACCACATGCTGAGTAGAAGCTCTCGCATTTGGGGATATTTAAACGGACGACATACATGGTTATATCGTACAGAACTATCCCGACTGTATTAATATTCACTTCCCCTGTCAACACTAGTAAACACACAGTCAATTTACTTTTTTAACAGAAAATACACTGTCACTCTAGCGTGAATATCATTCTATACATTTTATAAAAAGAAATGCAGTTATCACTTACAATTTTAACTAAAAACTCAACATATAAGAATAACGAGTGGAATTTCACTTGTTTTGTAGTCGTTTTGTTTACTTCCGCGTACGTCATAAACCCGAACAGCTGCACGAGGCTTAAAACCCACCGGCACGTGTGTACTAAAATCATCGTGTAGCGTCATAGCGTGGCTGTATGTACTAGTAACTAATAACTTTACATCAAACATCCAATATTAAGTAATAACAATAATGGATCTTCAAGTACCAACACACTGTCGTTACCGCCGGCATGTGGATGTGCTAGCATTAGCGTGCTAGCCCGTTAGCCAGACACCGCATGTTGACACTCGCTCCGAGGTGTCCGCGCGTCCCCCCCGCTCACCTTTGTGGTTTTAACCCCCGCACCGGTGTCCACCTCGGTTTCCATCACGCGATCGTCGGCTTCTAATGCGGTTTTTGACGGCATCTGTCCCCCCCAGTTGGATCCCCTTAGTACAGATGCACCCTGTGCCACGGACACGCGGAGAGAAAAGGAACGCGCAGGGGTTATTACGTGGGCGAGTGACGACAGAGCCGGAGGTCGGGCTGGGCACAGACGTAGATCCGCTAGATCCGCGGCAACACACACTGGCCATTCCGATTCACTCGCACTGTCCGTATGAAAGGTGTATATTTTTCTAATTGTATACTTTTATTCAAACAACAATATATTTCAATTTTCTAAACGAACACTATCAGTGCTCAGTTATCCCCCAAAAGCCATGGCCAAGTCATGGCTTGAAGAAATGTGTGTGTGTGTGTGTGTGTGTGTGTGTGTGTGTGTGTGTGTGTGTGTGTGTGTGTGTGTGTGTGTGTGTGTGTGTGTGTGTGTGTGTTAAAGTTCAAGTTCAAGAGATTATTTGTCACATATACATACGGTCATACATATATGCAATGAAATGACATGTGTGTGTGTACAACAACAAGTACAATTGTTTGTTTTTTTTGTTCATATTTGAAGTATGAAATCCCTGAAAGGCAACTGATCCAAAGTGCGCCTAACGTCCAACAGTATGTTTAAATTGTGTCTCCAAACCAAGAATTGGAAGAAAAATTAAAATTATCGTCTGGATTAAAATGTGACATCCACCCTGCCTTGCCTTGCTGAACGCGACCTCGGCCGCGCAGGCCAAAGCCTTTTTAGGATGCTGTGTGTACTTCTCCACAAGAGGTCAGGGGTCCTCTACATCCAGGCCTCCGTGTTATTGAGGACCGCGCTTTGTCAACAATGGGAGCGTCCTAATCTGTTATCAAAATCGACAAAATCAAGTATAATTTATTTTTCCAGTATAAAGAGAAGACACAATTAATGTGGTCTTGCCACAGCATCTGTCAACATCTATGGGAGCACTTGTCTACCATTGATGTGAAGTCAGTGTCAATATCATAACAGTTTCTTGTCATTATATATATTTATCACTAAATCTTCTAATTGAAAAACTTAAAAGAAAAAACGTTTTAAAAGGCAATAAGTTAAACTATACAGCGGTCGGCTCTGAAACCTGTGCTCCTTTTGAAATAATAATAATAATAAAAGTTATTATTATTGTTATTGTTATTATTATTATTATTATTATTATTATTATTGGTCCAGCCTGCAGGTTTTTATTGTTAATATCCTCCTTGGCATTTTCCCCTTCCTTACTTTACGGGATTCAAGGAAGTCATGACATACAAACTGTGGGAGTCCATGATGCGTTTCATGTACTCGGAACGCATCGGAAAACTAGGCCCGGAAAATTAGAAATAATCACAGAAAACGTCAACCCTTATCGGGATTCAAAGAAGTCGTCAGAGACAAAACTATAATTGATCCACAGAAAGTCGTCATTACGTCACTCCGTCACCCCGTCACCCCGTCACTCCGTCATCATTGCCCCACATGATTACAAATGAAGCAGCACCTCACTTCAACCTACCCTTGATGTTACAGTAACTATTACAATGTCTATCATTACTCCCTTAATGACAGATATTTCAGCCATCCAGCGACAGTTTCTTACAGCTGTCTACTTCCGTGTCACCTACACTCACAACAACAAGGTGGCTAATATTACGAAAGTTGAAAAAATGATAAAAAAGCAGAACATGAAGGTCAACAATTTCTTTATTTACCTTTGTGAAGATGGCCTTGTTTTTGTAATAAATATATAACTAGTGTCAATCTGTCTTAATAAAAATTAGCTTTCTGGAATCTGGAATCTTGAAGATTGGCTTTTTTGTGTTAAAGGATAAGACGATCTTTATAAGTACAGTTATTTTATTGGAATTTCAGGGAATTTCAGAAGATCGCCACTTTTTGTAATACAAAATTATTACATGTTGTGCGATCTTTATAAATAGTCGGATATTTGGGGATTTTTTGTCATTTGTCATTTCCCAAACTTTTTTTTTTTCTAATCAACTACATGTAACACAATGTATATAAACATTGCTTACTCTGACAATGCCATATCAGCTGTCCATTTTCATTTTTTTTTTTTTACTTAAGATTGCCATTTTGATAATATATGGTCATTATTTGACATGTGAACTTTATAAATACTATGTTATTTGTTTAATTATTTTGTACAGCTGTTGTGGACAACTGTTTGATAAAGCGATTATCCGACTTGTCCTGTCATTTCTTGTCCAAATTACTCTATTTTACAACTAACAAACAAACTTAGAACTGTTAGCCCAGCTATTTAGGACAGTTATATAGAACTGACCTATCTATAACACAAATTATGTCACATTAGAAATTAAAATCAAGGGTTGACATCTGGTTGGCTTCATACATAATGTCATGACAGTTTGAATCATGGAATTACAGTTCCCAACCTTTTGGAACTCGCAGCCCACTTTAAAATCTAAAAAAGTGTTTGCAGCCCACATCCGACCAGAAGTACTCTCTGTCTCTCTGACTGAGAGGGATGGAGGAGCTTCTCCAATTTCTTTCCTGGTTGATCACTGAAATACATTACATGTAAGCTTGGCGCTGTTTCTGGGGCGGGTTTATGGGAACAATGGACCGATGGCCACCTGGATTGTCGGCAATCTGGAATGTCGCACCTGGGGAAGGAATAATAACTTTAAATGAATACTTCCGTCTCTAAATGTGCACATTTCACATGCAGATAAAATTAGTTCAAGTTCAAGTTCAAGAGATTATTTGTCACATACATATACAATAAACTCTATAAGCTCTAAAAATACTATAAATACTAAAATGTGCGGAATCAACACGAGGTGCTCACGCAGGCGGCCACAAGGGGCGGTGCCACAATCGTGATTCTGGGTTCTATAATTACTGTATATAATAGAATGAATTGTCTGTGTTGTATTAAACATACATTGAAATCCCCCTAAATTGAACGTACCTTAACTTAGACATTTAGAACAGCGGTTTCCAACCCTTTTCGGACTCACGGCCCACTTGAAAATCCAAAAGTGTTTGCGGCGGTTGCGGCCCACATCCAATCAGAAGTAATACGAGAGCCAAACAATGTTTAACAGTTATATGCATTCTCATACATACAGTGCAGAAGTGGTAAAACAAAAAAAGAGCTGGGTTAAAAATAACCTTATGTCTATGGAACTTTCGCATAACATTCGTAACGGTATCTAGTAAGCGCTGTCTGAAGTGTTTTGAATGAAGCCTATTGACTCATGCCGGCGCTGATAATACTAACAATAACAGGAGCAAATAAATATTAACTCACCTCATGAGAAGTCTGATGTTGCATGGCAGACACCAAATGCTTGATGTCTGGCTTAAGAGACGACAGTCTCAGGCAAAGATCTGACTCAAGCCAGTTTCAATGCGCTGTCGTGGGAGAGATCCACAAGACTGTCCTTCTCTTTTGTGCTCAGGCCTGCGAGGGTCTCGTCACTGTGGCTGGCGAAGGGGTTTTCGATCCAGCTGCGCTGCACATCTGGGATGGGGAAGTATTCGCGCAGCTTGGTCCTCAAACCGTGCAGGTGCTCTTTGACATGATTGATCAGGGGGACGGGAAGCCGCATTTCTTCCTTTGTCAAAAAATGCGTCAGTCTCTCAAACGACTCAGAGTTTGACTGGTCAACTCGCCTCGCCCACATCTCCATTTCTCTTATGGTTGCTTCTATTTTATTCTAGACATTGAACATGGTCACTGCTTTGCCTTGGACACTAAGGTTGAGTCCATTTTAAGTGGCTGAAAATGTCGACCAGGTTTCCCAATTTAGCCAGCCACTCAAAATCACTGAAGCGATGTTAGTGTGAGATGTGCGATGCAATTCAAAAGTCGCATCAGCACCTTCCCCCTTGAGAGCCACTGGACTTCGGTGTGTAACCGAGGCTGCTTTTGGATACTGCCCATCTCGTCACATAAAACGGCAAATAAAGGTGATTGCAGTGGGCAGCTTTTGATGAAGTTGACTTCTCTGACAGCCTCATCCATAACAGTCTTTAGATCTGCAGCATTTTCTTTACAGCCAGCGCTGCTCTGTGTATACTGCAGTGGACAGATGCTATGAGTGGAGCCACAGCTTTCGACCGGGTGATGCCTCCACTGTGCTGGCCCAGAATCGCACAGGCCGCATCATTGCTCACTCCCACACATTTGGACCAATCAATCCCTATGTGTCTTTGACTCCTAAAGAAAGTCCTCAGCCGCCGACCGTTAAAGGTTTGTTTTGAGCAACAGAGGCCAGGCTCCACTGGAGAGTGGAGCAGTGACAGAGCCAGGACTACGGAGGAAAAGAGACGGGTACAAAACACCAAAAGGTAAAACAATTAGTACTTAGAAGCATTTAAGGGTGAAAGGGCCGGTTCTGGGAACCAAGAATTTAAGGGTAAACTCCAGAGTCGGGAACTCGGAAAGATGTTGTTTGAGGGGACGTAGGACTTAAACTAATCCCCCAGGACCTAAGTTTACAAAATATTGATGTATGAAAGCGCTGAAAATAATGAAAACAAAAATAAAAATAAGTAAAAAGATAAAACAAAAAATTAAAATAGAATAAAAATAAATAATAAATAATAAATAAACATGGAAAATAACTGTTCCTGCTGTTGTAAAGGACAAAAGAAAGTAAAATACGAAGGAGTTGCAAAACATAACCTCACCTACCCGACCGGGTCCCTCCGGCCAGCTCCACCGTCCAGGCTAATAAACATCCTTTGCCTTCCTTCCGTCTCCCTGTGTCGTGCGTTTGGGTCTCTCCCAGTTCTGGTTGTGACAGTACGGTCCTGCCTGGAAAACATGGACCCAGCCGACACAGAAGGGCTCCGCCGCGCACTCCGGGACCAAGGAGTGTTGCTTGGGCAACATGACCAGTCCCTCCGGGACATCGCGGAACACCTCCGGACCATCTCGGCGGCCGTCAGCAGCCTGCAGGGTCCTCCGGCCCCCGTGCCCCCCCCCTGCTCCTCCGACCCGCCCTTCTTCCCCCACCAGGGCTCCCAGCGGCTCTCTCGTCCCCCCTGAGCCCGACGTTCCGGCTCCAGCGCCTTACGACGGCGCTTTCGGCACCTGCCGCGCCTTCCTCGTGCAGTGCGCGGTGGTTTTCCAACAGCGGCCGTCGTCGTACGCCTCCGATAGTGCCCGCATCGCGTTCCTCATCTCCTGCCTGAGAGGGGCGGCTCTCGGCTGGGGTTCCGCGTTTTGGAGTCAGGGGGGCCCCGTGAGTCTCTCCTACGATCTGTTCACCCGCGAAATGAGGAGAGTCTTCGACCACCCAGTTTGCGGCAAGGAGGCCGCCAGAAGACTCCTCTCCCTCCGCCAGGGTTCCCGTAGCGCCGCCTCCCTCGTCGTCGACTCTAGCCGCAGAAAGCAGCTGGAATGACGGAGCCCTGCAAGACGTGTTTCAGCGCGCCCTGAACGACGAGTTGCGGGACGAGTTGGCGCGGCGGGACGAGCCTACGGACCTGGACCAACTAGTGGAGACCGCCATCCGCCTGGACAACCGGCTACGGGAGCACCAGCGCGAGAGGGAGGGGGCGAGACTCCAGCCCGTGCCTCCCGCCTGGGCGGCCATGCCCCGGTCTCCAGCGCCCGCTACTCTTGGGCGCATCAGAAGTCCCCCGACTGTCTCCGATGCCGAGCCAATGCAACTTGGTCGCTTTCGGATCTCCCCCGAGGAGCGAGCACGCCGCCTACAGACCGGCGCCTGTCTGTATTGCGGCCGGCTGGGACACCTCCGAGCCACCTGCCCGGTCCGGCCACGAGAGGGCGACTCCTCGGTAGGGTTACGTTCCGGTCGTTCCAGCGCCAACCCTCTCTACCGTCTGCTGCTCCCATTTACCCTTTCGTGGGGAGAACTCTCTTCCTCCGCTCTCATAGCTTCCGGGGCGGATGCGAGTTTTCTCGACCAGGGACTAGCACGCCATCTAGGGCTGACACCCGTCCCTCTCCCCGCCCCACTCGAGGTCAAGGGGCTGAACGGGTCACATTTGACCCGGATTAGCCACCAGACGGCTCCCCTCAAGCTGCTACTCTGTGGCAACCACCTTGAGTCCTTAAGGTTCTTCCTCATTGATTCCCCACTGAACCCCGTGGTTCTGGGGTACCCCTGGCTCCAGACCCACAACCCACTCCGTGTTGGAGTGGCAAACCCCAGCCAATAGGAAGCAGCTCCAACGGTTCCTCGGGTTTGCAAGCTTCTACCGGCGCTTCAGCTGCATCGCTGCTCCCCTTTCAGCCCTAACCTCCACCGCAGTGGCCTTCAAGTGGACCCCCGAGGCCGCGTTCCTCGACCTCAGGGGCCGCTTTTCGTCGGCCCCAGTCTTGGCCCAGCCCGGTTGGCCGGTTTAACTTCTCTCTATCCTACCGCCCAGGAACCAAGAACACCAAACCTGACGCCCTGTCCCGTGTGTTCGCGCCAGAGGAGAAGACATGGGATCCAGAACCCATCCTTCCACCCCTGTGCCTTGCCGCCACACACACCTGGGAGATAGAGTCCCTCGTCAAGCGCAGGAACACCAGCCCGACCCAGGTACCGGATCCCCTAACCACCTGTTTGTCCCTGAATATTTCAGTTGTTTCTTGTAGCGGGCAGATTAACCTCACTGATCTTTGCAGAATTTATTTTCCAGTTTTGGCGTCACAAACAGGATTTCTGCTTGGCTCTGTTGGACCTCTTCATGCCCAGGTTGTGTGCACAATGGCAGGCAGGAACTGACCGTAAAGACATCCGAGAAGTAGTCGTCTGGTCATGACTGGCAGAGGAGATCCAGAGGAGACAACACGAAATTCAGAACAAATTAAGGTGAGGACTAACTGAGATATTGTACCCATCAAAGAAAATCGAAGGAAAAACTATTGTGTAAGAAGCTCTGAGTAAACTTCTTTGTTAACTCATAAATCCTCCCTTCACATAGACACATGGCCTGTTTGCGTGCAGCGCAACTAGGAAGGGGTAGTGGATAATCGGTCTAGAGGACCGTGGAAGTGGCCAATATTGTATCGATCAAGAGGATCATGGGTAAATAAGAGAGCCATTTCTGTTGGTCGTGCAGTATATGGGACACAGTTTGGCATCCATTTCCTGTTGGTCGTGCGGTGTAAGGGGCACAGGTTTTGGAAATACAACTCTCATGTAATATAAATAAAATACAATAATAACTATTATTAGAATAATTTTTATTTCTTGTTTTTTTGTTTATCCTGATCCTTATACTTATTTCTTATTCGTTTTTTTTACTTTTATTTTGGAGGTACTGGTAGTACAGTTTTCATGGCTTACTTATTAGTTAGCCTTATGAAGTTTTGAATAAGTTAAAAGGAAGTCGTAGTTCGACGGCCCATTGTGTGGTTGGCTCACTGTTCTTCCCATCTTTTGTTAATTTTCGCCAGATATTCCAATAGGTTTTTGTTTGTTTACTTTTGTATTTACTCCATTATCAGTAATGAGTCCTGTGTGATCCAATCGGTGTCTGGAACATTTGAACGCCTAGCCGATGGATCACTGTGGAACACGTATGAATGCAATGAGTTCGGAGTGATTTTATTTTTATTTTTTTTCAGTAAGGTATGCCAAACCTTGGTCGGAACCGTGGCAATGGGGAGGGCAGACCTTGGTAGCTTTCCAAAGCCACGCTATGACCGTGCCTGAAAGGAGAAGCGCCAACTGGTCCAAGACGAGATCCGTGCAGAGGTGGAGGAAGAACGCAAGTGCAAGATGGTTGATATGTCCAAGCAAGGGGCGTGGACTCGGTGGGAGCATGCGGATCCTCGCAAAGTCACCTGGGCAGAGCTCTGGAGAGCTGAACCTCTGCACACAAAGTTTCTCATCCAGTCAGCCTATAACGTTCTCCCGAGTCCAGCCAACCTTCACACCTGGGGCCTGGCAGACACTGCTGAGTGCAAGTTGTGCCAGAGGAGGGGCACCATGGAGCACATTCTGAGCTGCTGCCCAAAGGCGTTCGGAGAGGGGAGGTATCGCTGGCGCCACGACCAAGTTTTAAAATCCTTGGCGGATTCCATCTGCACAGCGATACAGAACAGCAAGACCCAGGTTGCCCAGAAGCAGTCAATCACGTTTGTTTGAGCGGGGCAGAAGGCAAACCATCAGCCCAATGCTTCAGGAGGGCTCCTCGCTACCGCTCGTGACTGGCAGCTCCAAGTTGACCTGGGAAGGCAACTCAAGTTCCCAGCTAACATGGCTACCACTTCATTCCGCCCAGATATGGTGTTTACATCGGAGTCCACCAAGCAAGTGGTCCTGCTAGAACTGACTGTCCCATGGGAGGACCGGATTCATGAGGCCAACGAGCGCAAGAGGGCTAAGTATGCTGAGCTCACCAGTGAGTGCCGGAGCAACGGCTGGAAAGCCCGCTGTGAGCTTGTCGAGATCGGGTGCAGAGGTTTCGCAGGTCATTCACTCCAGAGAGTGTTCAAACTCCTTGGTATTAGAGGACTGCAGTTGAGGAGAGCCACTAAGAACATTCTTGAGGCCGCAGAAAAGGCCTCACGGTGGCTGTGGATCCATAGGGGGCATCCGTGGTGCGCGCTACTTGTACACAAGCCGGGGGGTTGATCGGCCCTGGTTGGGTCGCCTGGTGGAGGGTATCCGATGATTAAAGACCCGAAACACCCTGAGAACCCAGGTCTATCGCTGAAGATGTGTGTCCAAGTATCACCGTAAGGTGTATTAAAGTTCTGCTAGCTACTTGGCTGTAAAAAATCACAATGAAACAAGCAAATGCATAAACGCAGTAAGCGTAGTATGAATGTTGTACATAACATGTTGAACTAGCACACATAAGTCCCTGATGAAATAGTAGTGTGATAAATCTAAATATATCTGGTGAATTGCTGAATAGCATGCTGCAAGGTTAATTTTTATTTTTTTCTTCAAAATTTTCCCCCTATTTAGGAATAACTAGAAGAGATAAAATCTGTATGTAATAGTAACCTTTTCATTTTTCTTTCTTTTTTTTTTCTCACTATCTTACCCGGATCAGTTTGCGCGCTAAAATAGGAGCATTCTGGGCGAAAACCACTCGAGGAGGGAATGGATCGGTCCGGCAAAATGTATGGTCGACAAACATGGGAGTGACACGGTACAACAATTAAAAGTATGGGGGGAAAAACTAGGTTTTCCAAATAACGGCAGTTTTAGTTTAAACTCCGACTATTGAGGGAGAAACTGGAATGTTATGAAAAGGGAAAGAATAAAAAAAAATAAATAAAAAAAAAAAGCAATTGGAAGGCTTATGATGCATGGGTGGGAGAAGCACAAAATAGAGAGACAAAACAGAAACAAGGTGATACCACTCATCAGATGGTAAATGTTCCGGGGCCACACAGAATTGATCCGCTCTTGGATCACCCACCACCCAATTTACAACCGCAGGCTCAAATTTTAATACCAGCCCAGGTTTGACAACACGCCCCGGAGGATGGGCCCCAGAATCCAACAGCCCCCACCCTTCTTAAAGAGAAGGAATCTCTGTATCCATCAGGGATTGAGCTACATTCTTGTTCCTCCGAAGCCTGTACGACCAGTTAATTTAGTCTGTCTTCCCCAAGTCCTTGTTCATCTTCTCCCCAGGACTTCCAAAAGGAACATGGAGAGAAGGAAGAAGGACACTCCACACCTGTTGCCCATCACACCAGAAGCAAATTAGGATCGATATTCCAGTGCCCAATGGTTCCTTCTAGCCTGATGGAAAAGACAGAGCTTTTCTCCCTATGGTAGAATGTCCTAATCCCCAGGTGGGTGGTAATCCAGTCCTAGTCTATCGGCCATGGAAAGTACAAGAAATGGCCCTGGTGATTTGGAGATCTAACCGTCTAACATAATATGAGTTACAACAAATCTTCATGAAAGGTTTAGGATTAGGATGGCAAGACGTAAATGCGGGATGGGAAGACACTGTGCTTTATGATTCCGCTGTTGGCTCTCCATATATGCTACAACTTGAACTGGTACTAGGACAAAATATTGTAACCCACCCCTCCATGATGTGGGATAAGATCTTGTAGACAAAAAGAAGATGAAAACCTGGACAACTACTTAGAACGCCTTGTACGTGTCTTCAATCAACATAGTGGTCTAAGGCGGCCCCCCGGAGATGCTGATAGCCCATATGAGCAACAACTAAAGAATGCTCTTATGGAAGGTTTTCTCCCAGATATCAGACAGATGGTCTGCACCACATGTATAGGGTATGAGGGCGTTCGGCTTGCCGAATTTAAACGCCACATGATACATGCTGTATCCTGCTATAACAAACAAAAAGCAGCAAAACATGTAAGCCGCGTCATGGCTGCTGGTAACTTGCAAATGGCTCAACTGTCTTTCTATGAGAGGAACCAACGAGGTCATGGAAAGAGACAAGGACAAGGAAGACCAGGCAGACGAGAGATTGCACCAGGCCGAGGAGGACCAGTATACGTCAGTGACATACATTCATGTCCTACTACTGCAACGAACATGGACATTATGCCTGTTCCTGTCCTAATTAACTCAACAGGGACGAGCAAGAAGCGACTAGAACAAAGACGAAGTGTCTGTTCATTTTTCACAAGGAAACGGAGGGGTGGGCGTGCTAGGTACCAAGGACACCATCAACAATGATGGTGTCAAGGGGCAGGATTGAGAAATAGACGCTCCTACCCCAGATGCCTCAGTCGATCTTGATTTAGCTGATACATTCATCCTCCCAGTTTTCTCTCAGCTTCTGTCCCCAGCCAATGAACGACCGACCATCATCCTCCAGATAAATGGTGAGCCAATACTATTCCTCGTTGACTCCGGTGCAAGGTACTCGGTGTTAGGCACTAAGAAAGTTAAATCAAGTCCACCATTATCGGGAAGCTCGACGGCTATCATGGGAGCAGTAGCACTGAGATTGATGGAAAGTTTCACTGTACCCTTGGAAGTAGTGGACAATGAAGATTAAGCTAACACTATCACATTCTGTCACAGTCTCATACTCTCCAACTGTTGCCCCGTTCACCTGTGTGGTCAGGAACTAATGTGTTTGTTGGGCATCATCGAGTGTACAGAAAGTGGGCTTAAAATCTTGCTGTTAGAAAGGATGCAGAATCTTCTATGGTCCACCATGACCTCGGAACACCAGCTTATGCTTATGCTTATGCTTATGCGTGGGATTTACAGCAAGACGGTCCACGTTCTATTAGTGGTGAATTGATAGGGAAAGCTCAGGAATTGTGGAAACACAGCGGTGATTTTATGGATCCCTCAGAACTGCATCGTACTGTTAGGATTAACAGTGAAGGGAAAGATAACAAATTTGAAAAGGTATGGTTTAGGGAAAGTCATGCATGTCAATTAACAGGAAAAGGAATTCTCTGCTCACCACAATATTGTGCGTTAACGGTCCAATTGACCCCAACACAGGACACTTACTATGATGTTTATGGTTCCTTTCCGCATGTGTCGTTGGCAAAATTATCAAATTTATCATAGCAATCTATTGGCCCTTGGGTTGCAAAATGTGCGAGCATAATGGATTGGCAGGTGCATCCTGACGGGAGCCAATATAGCCCAAAAAGTGATGTTTGGTTTCCTTATTAATCCACCTTTACGTGTACGGTGTACGATCAATCCATCCAATCCCTGTTGTTACGACAAAATAAAACGCAACAGGGATTTTTGCTAACTTTAACGCTGAGAAACACCCCGCATTAGAGGGGGTGCCAGAGATACTCTGGGCCAAAACCAAATATGTTGGACTAATGAAGGGGACAACTCCCCTCGTCACACCAAAATCCTCCTATCGACCGCATAAACCACAATATCCGTTGCAACCAGACACTGTGTTAAGTATAACCCCAGTGTTTGAATCACTCTTAGAAACTGGCATTGCTGTACCGTGTCCCTCATCTCCATGCAACATACCAATACTGCCTGTTAAGAAGAAGGCGGATGGAGTCTCATGGCATTTTGTTCAGGATTTGCATGCTATAAATTACGCTGTTCACCACAGAGCACCTGTTATTCCTAATCCCAGTACGATTTTGTCTCAAGTCCTGGGTACATCAAAAATTTTCACTGTTATTGACCTTGCAAATGCTTTCTTTAGCCTGCCAATAGAGGACAACTCACGATTTTAGTTCACCTTCACTTTTCAAGGAAAACTTTACACATAGACTTGCATGTTCAAGATTCAAGATTTTTTTATTTGTCACATACATATACATACTTCCATACATATATGCAGTGAAATGTAATAACAAGGATATGGGGATTCCCCAGCAGTGTTCTCCACTGCATTAGGTGAAAATTTAGCTGGTTTTGAATTATTGAATGGCAGCACATTGATCCAGTATATAGATGATTTAGGTTTCTAAAACAAAACTACAACTGGCACAAAAGACCGTTCATTATCTTGGTCATGATATTTCATCACAGGGTCGCACCCTAGGCAACTCGGGAGTTGCCGCCATTTTGAAAATACCCAAACCAAAGACTAAAAGGCAGGTGATGTCCTTTTGAGGTTGCTGTGGTTATTGTCACTCTTGGATTGTGGATTATGCGGTACTTGCCCTACCATTGTTAACAATGGCTCATGAGAAGGGGTTGTAATTGTCGGATCAGGTTGATTGGAGCCCTGAGGCGGAGGAAAGCTTTGTTGCTCTTAAACAAGCTCTTACATCTGCCCCATGTCTGGGCTTACCAGATATGACGTGCCCTTTCACTCTGACAGTAGATGAGAAGGATGGTTTAATGTCTGCTGTGTTGTTGCAATCCTATGGAGATAAATGACGTCCTGTTGCATATTATTCTCAGAAACTTGGTGCCGTGGCAAGTGGGTTGCCTGCTTCTATGCCTGGGTAAGTGCTGCATCTATGGCAGTGGCTGCATCTGCCTCTCTTGTGGCCTACCGTCCACTTACTGTTTTGGTACCAGTTGCTGGAGCGTCTTTCTTGCTACAAAGCAAAATGGCTCATTTCTCTCCAGCAACAGCTCTCCATCAACATGTGCTGCTCCCGCTTCCCCATGTAACCTTGAAACGATGTACCGTTCTTAATCTAGCCACTCTTCTCCCCACTGCTGACGATGGGGATCCGCATGATTGTTTGGCAGCGATAGCCATTGTGGTTTCGCCCCACCCAGATCTTGCTGCTGAAACTTTTGTAAATTATTATATGAAACTTTTTGTGGATGGGTCTGCACAGAGGTCACCGGCTGGTGACCCGCTTGTGGCATATTCGGTTGTATCTCTTTTTGAGCTCCCTGGGCATCTTCAGCCCAGGCTGCATAATTGTTTGCACTAACCCATGCATCCATTCTTGCCAAAGTGAAAAGTGTAAATATTTATACTGACAGGCATTTGGTGTTGTACATGTTTTGGTGCCCTATGGCGCCACAGAGGGTTCTTAACCTCTGCTGGAAAATGTATTGCTAATGCTGACCTTGGGAAAAACCTCTTGGACGCCATTAACCTCCCAGCTCAAGTTGCAATTTGTAAATGCTCTGCTCATACTAATGCCTCTGACCCCATATCTAAAGGTAACGCTCGTGCTCGTAACACTGCACGTGTTCTAACAATGGTTGTCTCTCCCGCAGATGGAGAAGACTCCCATTTTTTTTCTAACCTTGCTTCCCTCCAAAAACAGGCATCCCACTCTGAACTGTTGTTGTGGAAGACAAAAGGATACTGTGACAAAGACATTTGGTATGGTCCAGAGGGAAAACCATTTCTCTCATGATGGCTTTTTCCCCTATTTTGCACGTTTGACACATGGTAAAGACCATGTGTCAAAAGGGGGGATGGTCGGAGAATTAAGTAAACATTATGAAATCCCAGGCTTCACAGTTTTTGCAAACAATTTTTGTAGAAAGTGTGTAATTTGTGCAGGGAACAACGCAGGGAGAGGTTTCCACCACCAGCTCTTCCCACCCTACTCCGAATGCTCCCTTCGCGCACCTCATGATGGACTTTATTGAGCTGACTCCCTGTCGTGGTAAGAAATATTGTTTGGTAATAATTGACATGTTCTCTAAATGGATCGAAGTGTTCCCATATAAGAACAATGATGCCCGTGCCATGGCAAAAGCACTACTGACCAAAATCATTCCACGCTGGGGGATCCCGGTGAAGGTAAGCACAGATAATGGTAGTAACTTTGCAAACCAGGTGTTGAAGGAACTCTAAATTGCATTGCTCTTACCATCCATAATGTGGTGGTGCGGTAGAAAGAGCAAATGGAATGATAAAAAATAAACTGATAAACTATCGCTGAAACCAAACTTGATTGGGTTTCATGCCTGCCAGCCTACAACCCTCCATAGAACCAGATAAACGACAACAATGGAGAATCATCTGACTTGAACTGAGATCATGATCCTTGCGGGATATGTGCTAGTAACCTCAGTCCCGCGAACAGGATATGCCACTACAATATTTCTACTTGAAAACTACTTGGATGACGCCCCATCAACAGGAAAAGGTTGGACATGCCTGAGTGATCATCTTTCTCATCATCCAACCCTGGAACACAGTTCCGCTGCAAGACTTAAATAAAAGCCGCTCCCCCGCCCCACTTTCACTCACATCAGATCTAGAAGAAAAGCCCTAAGTGAGAAATGAACGTTCTGTCACTAACGCAGTCCACTTATGGTTAAAAGTTGACTCCACTGGACACTCATTTCAACAAAATATGTGGTGGAGATTTTTGAATCATTCAGTAAAAGAACAGTATGATGCGGATCATTCCTGTTATGTATGTAGTAAAATGCCTTACTCAGTGCAAACACCATTCCTCATCTCACCTATATCAACATCATAGGAAGAATGTAGGTGTTTAGCGAGAGCTACAAGTTTTTCAAATTATATCAATTTGACTGAACTAATATATAATCATATTGATGAAGGTACGACACATTCTGTTGAGATGAAGCAAAACGGTGAACTGATAAAGACATTCCACTATAATCTTTCTGTAGGACATTTGAACTGCACTAATGTATGGAGAAGATTGGTTACTACTCTAACTTTTCAATCCATTTGTTCCGATAGAAGAAGTAACTGTTAACCTAGAATTCCAGTGGGGGTAACAACAGCATGTAACCAAACTCAGATAATTTAGACAATGGGACAAGCAACAATTCCTGACATCTATTGGTTACGTGGACACATGGGGTATGCAAGTCTGAAAGTCTGGGCTGGTATTTGCACACCAATTATGTTAGATATGCCAATTTACATGTATAATCGGACCAAGACCCGTCAAGATGTGTGTGTAAGACGATCAAGAACATATATGTCCATGACATCGGTTCCAGCTGAGTATAGGTGGAGCAGAAGAATTTTTTACATCTATATTAGCGCCTGTAGGTACCCATTTACTTGGCTAAGAAATGCACTGGGGCCATGGATTTCTACGTTCATACAGATATTGATACCTGTAGTGGTAATGTGTTTAATGCTATGTTGCTGTCTACAACACTTTGACATGCTGCTAGGAGGAACAGGGGATCGAACCAGGAACCCTCTGATTACTGGACGACCTACCCTACCTCCTGCGCCACTGTCGCCCGATATGTACAAATGATCATTGATCAGGTCATTGAGTAGCTGCCCACAGCACCGAACTGCCACTTGGTGCATCAATGAGCAGTAAAAGAGGGGCTTCATTACTGTATGTACACAACGTCATTGACGTCATATATGGACACAGACAGGGGATTTCTTTAGACTGTGGGCATCCTTGTTTGCGCTTTTTATTTCACACCTTTTTGGTGAAAACAGCTTATTTCACTCATTATTTATTCCGCCAGCTCTGACGGGATTGTTGGTAAAAGCTGCTGCCCCGCACTCTGATTCAGGTGAATTAGAAAGTGCTTCATGTTCGCATCAGGTCGAGAGGCAGCAGGAATTGATGCTGCTTCCTTGGCCAACTTGGAAATCTGTCATTTGCATACATACAAAGGGAACGTTGCTCACCGTCAATGATGCACGGCATCATGTTGCCGTAACGTCAGATCTGGTATCTTGGTTAACTCGGACATGAGCGATGGGCTCTGAAATTCCAACATAAATGGCTGTTCCTTAACACTTTTCATAGTACAGGGCGGGATTTTTTAGAGTTACGAATCCGAAGGAATGAAGCATTAGCTGTTTTGCACACGCAAAGGAAGGAGTCCTGGTGCTTGTTTTTTTTTTTTCCACTTCAAGCAGTGCTTTTCTTCATACATCAAAGTAATGAAGACATTCTGACAAAACTAAAACTAAGAAAATACACCCTGAGCTTTTCCTAGATCTGGTATATCTTAACGGCGTGTACAGTAGTAAAGCAATAACATGTGTATTTTCCTTTTTTTTTTAACTTTGTTAACAGTATTTCAAAGCATTTCCCTCATTTTCCCACTTCTACTCATATTTTAAATAAACATGTTCACGGCCTCGACAATGGCCTTTTTCACAGGAAAAGTTTCAAGGACGCGAGGAATTGAAGACTCCTGAGCGGGCCATGTCCACCCACGCACCTCAAGCTTCCGCAACATTTTGCATTATTATTAAACCTCCAAATGACACGTAGCAAAGGCCTGATCTCACCGAATTTCCCCCTTTGAGATTAAAACAGTGAAAGAAGAGCGAAACCGAGTGTCGTTGAATGACAATGGCTCATGGAACTGAAACACTAACCGAGGGGGCGTCCTCCAATTTCTTCCTTTGACAATGGGAAGGTGGGGCGTGTCAGAATTGAAACCTCTTCACTCTTTACACTACTTCTCTTCCCCCGCTCGGGATCCGTCCGGGGTGTAGGGTGACCAGGCATCCCTCTTTACAGCATTTTCATCCCTTGTTCCACGTCCCCATATGTTGAGACGACATCCCACTAACTGTTTCCCGAGTGCCGCTACATGGCAGCCCAGTGCTCCTAGATACATCAGTTACCAGGATGGGTAAAATGCAGAGAAATGCCTTTCGTCGCCTCAGTACTTGTACTCTGTTCAATGACAGTTAGTTGAATCTAATCTTGTGCAACATTTTGATCGCCTCAAACTTGGCTGTCTGGCCGTTGTTGCCACAGCCACCGTGAGGGTGGGTGGGGTAAGCGCGAGACACCAAGATGTTATAAACCACGCAGAACCAAGCAGCAACAAAGGGAAGGGCAGCTGCAAAACAAGACTCGGGCACTATAACTGGGAGAAGTCGCCGGAAAGCGATTCTCACTGGGTTTTTTTGCTAAATTTGCCAGAGTTTTTAAAATTTTGACAAACGAAAAAAGGTCACAACCTCAGGGACAGAATAGTGAGCTTGACATCATACGATCCATGTCACATTTTCTTCGTTAGCGTCAGGTCATCTGAGTCTGGGGGTGTGGTATCCTGCACTCAACAGGTCAGACAGGTTGGATTACTTAGGTCTCCTCAACTATGAATTCCAGACCTTTCACCTGGTGAAGAGTACAGGTCACATCTGGATGAAACACGTGTCTTGCTAAATCAACCAAAAGTCTCTATGGCATTAAACTCACCATGCGTAAACACCGCCATAGCGAGTGTGAAATAAAACAAGCAAAAAAAATAAAAACAAATGTACTTAATGAATTGAGGTTTGCTCTTAGAAATAAATAAATAAATATATATATATATATATAGATAAGTTAATTGTTTATTTATTTATATATAGTTCAAGTGATTATTTGTCACATACATCTACAGTATATACTGTATATACATCCAGATAAGTACAATTAACTTAGCATACAATGTAGACTTGCAGCTAAAAATTAATGAGAATTGTATAAATTTGTATTTTTATTTGAAATCCATGTATTTAAAGATACTTACATGTACAGTTATATGTACAGTAAGTAAGCCTATGTACAGAACCCCCTCCCCTCTCTCTCTCAATTCAATTCAGCCTTATTGGCATGACAGTTATTATAACAGTATCGCCAAAGCTAGAGGGCAGGTAGCACTCGATAACAACATGAGATAGAGGCTTCGGGGCCCCTTGCGCTGCCTGGAGGCGCCGCAACATAATACCGACCTTCTACACCAGTACCAATGGGGATAAGTCATGTACGCTCACCGGTGGACGTCTTACACACACACACACACCTAGGCAACAACGCACACATGCACACACACCCCCCTGCTTGGAGTGCACCCCAGCAACCGGGGGTGCTTTCCTCTCCTTTCCTCCCTTATTTACTGCCATAACTTTGACAGGAAGAGGCCACGGGACCAGTTGTAGTTCCAGTTTTCCTGGACCCAATTCAGTATTTCACTACACGTTGTCGTCCAATGCTCATGTTTTTGTGTAAATGTTGTTTGTTTCTATGTTTACTTGTCTCACCCGTGGTGATTCTCCCCCTCTTGGAGGAGTGATCAGTTGTTTATAGATCCAAACATGATGAATAGTTCTCCAAAGAGGGGGGTCGGTGGTGGCTCTCCATAACCAAAGCTGTGCTCTTGTCGTTCTACAGGGCATCCACAGGACAGTGTTATTGCAGCAGTTCTTGATGATTTAAGAATTGATAAAGAGTTGCATTGCAGGTGGAGAACTTGAACTCCTCTTGCAGACTAACTCTGTCCTGGATGCAAATAGCAAACAAATACTCTGTGTTGTATGCCCAGCATGCTGACAGCACTGGTTTAAAAAAAACCCAAAACAAACAAAAAAAAACAAAACCATGAGATACAATAACTCAACAACAACATTGTATACAATACCAACAGATGAAGCTCATAATGATAGCATTAATAACATGAAAAATTACAATAAAAGTAAAAAGGTAAATAAATAAAAAGTAACAGTATGTACAGCGCAGGTTACAGCAGATCAAGATTGTCCCTCATTTTATGACTGCGGGGCTGTGTGGGGAGCACGCCCATCTTTCCTTCATCTGACAGTGCGGTGAATGACGCCAACATTGGGTTGGAATTTATCGAAAACATTTGCTCTGATGCGCTGGTGGGGTTGACAGTGTAGTAGAAAGTGCATCTTCTGTCTCTACCTCACCTGTCCTACACCGACCACATCATCTCTCTCTCCATCCCCCCCCCCCCCCTCTCTCTCTCTCACTCTCTCCCCAACCCCCCTTCTCTCTCCGCCCTGCCTCTCCCCCCCCCCTCTCCCCAACCCCTCTAGTTCTCTCTCTCTCTCTCCCTCCCCCTCTCTCTCTGTCTCTCCCTCTCTCCCCAACCCCCCCCCCCCCCCCCCCCCCTCTCTCTCTAGGACTCTTTTGGTGAACAAAGTGTGTTTGTTGGTATTGTCTGAACTAGAGAAAATGTTAAAATAAAGATGCTTTAAAAATCAAAAATCTCTCTCCTCTCTCTCTCTCTCTCCTCTCTCTCTCTCTACTCTCTCTCTCTCTCTCTCTCTCTCTCTCTCTCTCTCTCTCTCTCTCTCTCTCTCTCTCTCTCTCAAATCCCCCCCCCCTCTCTCTCTCCCACCCCCCCCTCTCTCTCCCCCACCCCACCTCTCTCTCTCCCCAGGGTTGGGGAGAGAGAGAGGTGGGGGGCCTCTCTCTCTCTCCCCAACCCTCCCTCCCTCCTTCTCACAGTCAGTTTGTTCACTGCGCTGACGAGGGAGCACAGTAACCATCACAGTCGCGGGATCAAGACCCTTTTGGAGAATACACACTTTTTACCTTGACTAAACTGAGTTCTGCTTTTGTTAACGGGTTTTTTTTTTTTTTTGTTTTTTTTTGTCTGTTTTTTGGTTTGGGGTTTTTTTATTTATTTTTTTTTCCTCGGTGGCTTTTTATTTTTATTTTATTTTTTTGCTAACGTCTTTTTTTCCAGCTTACACATTAAAGGAGTATCTATTATTTCATCGTTTGTCCAGCCAGAGTTTGGTGTGATGTACATCCCCAGGAGTTATATAAATGTCTTTGTCGTCACTCTGCTCCTGCTGGCCCTTTTGGGTAAGACGCTCTGATATTAACTCTCCAATAACTCACGTGGCTTTCCATTAGGCGGTGAACTGTGAATAACTCCAGATTCAAGAGGTTTATTCGTCACTTACATATACATACTTTCATACATATATGCCGTGAAATGTCAATGCAGCGCACCCGGTGATTACACACGATATGTCCTCGGAAAAAGATTATTTCTCATAGCCCAACTAACTGATTCCTAAAACGTAATACAGTAAGTCGAATACTTATAGAATAGAATAAAAATATATAGAATAAAATAAAATACAGTAAAATAAAATGGAATAGATAGAGGGAATATGCTTATGTATATGGAATAGGCAATTATGTATATACTGATATGTGCATTAAAGTGGCATGTGAATAAAGTGAGGTAGTGTTTGGGATAAAACTCACTTATAACTCTTGTTATTTGTATGGGTAGAAGCGAACTATGACCCGCATAAAAAGCGGTGAAATGTACATCTTTCATATCTACGTTACAATTCAATTGTTATCTAACTCTGTGTCTTTATTCATTTGTAAATAATTGTATTCCCGTTTTTTCGTTTGCATTTTGTTTGTATCCAATTTTTAAGCCCGGGCGGCGGTTTATTACTTTTCAATATGTATTGACTGCCGGCACATCGTTAACGATCCGATCTGATCCAATCTATTAAATATCTCAGAGGAACATTTTCAAATATCTAATGAGTTTTCTAATGGGGCTGCAACGCGCAGGTCCTCTGACCCAAGCCATCGCCCCTCAGCGGGGCTTGGAGCAGGGGGTAACTTTGGAGAAAAAGGACCAATCAGAAGTTAGAAACGGGAACCGGTATTTTCTGTCCTATTTTTCCACTGGCTGAACACGTTTTTTTTTCTTAACTTTTTATTGGGTGGGCAAGATGCACATTTGGGTGGGCCCTGCCCAAAGCCACCACCACTGGCCTTGGTTGTAAATAGGATGGTATAGTCAATTATGTCAATGGCAACTAAAATCTATTACACGAAACCACGGGTGTCCAAATCTTTTTCACTGAGGGCCATATCGCCTCACCTCGAGTGTATTAAAGTTAGCAAAATCAATCAGATGTAGGTAAATCATGCGTAATAATTGAATATGCTTCGAGAAAAATAAGCAGCCTACATTACAGCTTTTCATCAATGAGTTTTCATTTATTTTGTGACTACAATGGTTGGCAGCACATTCTCAAAACAGCAGCAGGCTAATTCCACCTAGCCTTCTCTCTCCAATTAACTGGGGTTATGATTTGAAACAAGTATTGTTATGGATCCACTCCTTGTCTATCTATGCTAGACATGCACACGGGTCCACCTGTAGGGATGAGTGTTAGGTGAGGGTATTTCACACTCACCCCATGTTGTGGAATCTCCACCCTGTCCGATATATGATATGCTTCATCCTATCCGAGCTCACCTGGGTCAAGTTCATGAAACCATAAAACATGTTAGAAATGAATTTATACATATATTCACAGAGAATATTTAATTTAATTTTTTTCTATTTATTTTAAGATATAATTGAAATGAATGGTATTGTAACAAATCTCAATTGCACTGTAATGAATTTGATTGTTGATAACTGAAATAAATTAATGAAAATATATATCATAAAAATAATCTATTGCACTCTTTGAAGACACTATCGCTCTACACACAGACATTCTATTTCACTGATGTCACTGTGCTGTTGCCTCATTTCTGTAACAAAATAGGTGAGATCAAATTAACTTTGCCTTAATTTTTCAGGGGCGTCTATATCTACTTGGGAACTAACATCCCATCCATAGGGTAAAGTCATCCTTTTTCTACTTAAAATCAGCCAATAGGTAAATGTGAATTTTGCATGACAACAATTTGTATTAATTTGCATGACTTTGTGTGTGTGTGTGTGTGTGTGGGGGGGGGGGGGGGGCACGGTTTGCACGCAGTAAACAGTGATGAGAGCACGAATAATTGTGTAATAAAAAGTGATGGATGGATGAATGGAATGCCGTAGGAAATGTCAATTGACCGAATTTGAAGAAAATCCAGTTCTGCATTTAACAAACAATTTAAATGGAAAAAAATGTATTGTGTTTCGATTCAAAAGGTTTTGCAATGAACCTGCTGAATCAGAGCTGGTAAAAATCACCAACACAGTCTGCACTGACACAAGCACCTGGAAAATAGGTGATCTTCTCATGCAGAAGGGGTAAGAATCTTTTTTCTTTATTATTAAGAAAGGCACTTAATATGCAATGATATTAAAAATGTATTATTTTTATTTTGGTTAAGCTTTATTTCACCAAGTTTATCTGATGGAGATTCAGAATCTCTTTTACAAGAAAGCAACAACGCAACTTAATAGCTTCATTGTCCCCACAGAGAAATTTGTAGTTCAACCGTCTTGCATTCAAGCCATAAAGTTACATAAAAGTGCATGCATTTACATAGAGGCAAATACAACACCAAAACAAAGATCATTCAAGGATCTATTACTGTCTCAGATGTTTGAAATCCAATAAATAATATGATTTGAATATTCCTTAGCACATGGTGTGAGGAACCAAAGACACATAGCAAACACATCAGAACTGTTTGCCTGTTTTTGTGTCAATTAATCATTGACGGATTAGGGTGATATTTACTTTTGGCTGTTGAGAGATCTATTCTTTCTGTTGTTGTTTTTTCAGACTTAAGTACGCCCAGCCAAGCACACACAAAGGGTAAGTTATCAAATATGATATGATATATATTATCCTAAATAGCAGACATGTGACCAAGTCCCTCTTATCCAACTCACTCTCAAGTAATTTGGTCCAAGTCTCAAGCAAGTCCCAAGTAATTTTTTCTTGGCCAAGGCAAATCACGTCTCAAGTCAAGTCACACCCACCCCCAAGATACTGCAGTCTTACCTGCAGTATATGGTCTTTAGAAAAAGACAAGGAATTAGTACCTAATAATGTCTAATTATGATATAATTGGCCAATCTATCTAACCTGTTGAAAAAGTAGGACGGTGAATTTCATTTGTATTATAATTATTAATATTAAGTGAAATAAATGTAATCAAAACAAAAAATGAATAACTTAATAAAAGCTTATACATTTCTTAATTTCTTCTCAATCAAAAAAATATTCCCTCCCCATCACTT
>NC_137190.1:15975686-16005686 GCF_960531495.2 Zeus faber | reverse complement strand
TGGACCCAAATTATTGTTCAAATCTTAGTTGGTGGTTCTTCAACATCGCCCATTGGACACCCACCCATCTTGGGTCTTTTAAACCTCCCTTTTCCTGTTTAGCCCTAGCTCCATGAGAGCAGGTTGTAAACTGCATCCCAAGGTTAATCCTACTCATCCTTCTCTCCGTCCATGCAGGTACCTGCTCTACAACAAACCCACCAAGGTCCTCTCTCCAGAATATCTGTGGTCCGACTACGACGTGCAACCCGCCGACATCAGAGTAATCCGGGTTTCTCAGGTGGTGAAGAACTACGCAGAGGTTCGGCCTAATGGCGGACAGTGACGTCCTTGGTCGATGGAGAATCCCAACGCGAATCGAGACCTTTCCTCCTTTCAGGCTCAAGTAATTTCCACAAAAAGGGACTCATCTCATCCTATCTTATCCGCATTTAGAAGTTGCTTCTGGTTCTTAATCTGTGGCTTCTTATTTTGTCTTTTGGTATCTTCCCTATATTCCCCAAATAAATCAGATTCCACATTTTTATTATTGAAAACTGACTGAGAATCACTTCGTTCACCCATTGTATTTATTACCTTTTTAAATGAGAAACGTTGTCTTTCATGTATAAGATTCAAGATTCAAGAGGTTTATTCGTCACATACATATACATACTTTCATACATATATGCAGTGAAATGTAATGCAACGCTCCCAGTGATTACACACAATATGTCCTAGGAAAATTTCTTTCTACTAGACCAACTAACTGATTCCTAAAAAGTAATACAGTAAGTCGAATACTTATACTTAGAATAAAGTAAAAATATATAGACTACAATTAAATTAAATTAAATTAAATGGAATAGATAAAGGGAATAGGCTTATGTATATGGGATAGACTTATGTATATGGGATAGGCAATTATGTATATACAGATATGTGCATTAAAGTGGCATGTGAATAATGTGAGGTAGTGTTTGTGGGATAATACAGCACAGTATACAACAGCACGGCGCAGCAATACGGTAACACCGAACAACCCAGAACAGTGACACAGTATGCGGTACAGTATGCTACATACAGCACAGTAAGGTAGTGGAGTCTATGTGTGTGTCTCAGTGAGGACCCCTGGTGAGGTCAGCATTGACAGTTCTTATGGCTTGTGGGAAAAAACTCTGTCTCAGTCTCTCTGTCCTCGCTGTGTGACTGCGGAGGCGCTTGCCTGACCGCAGCAGCTGGAACAGTCCGTTGTTGGGGTGGTGAGGATCCTTCATGATCCTGCGGGCTCTGCTACTACACCTCCTGGTGTATAAGTCCTGCAGGGAGGGGAGGGTACTTTCAGTGGTACGTTCGGCTGAACGCATCAGCCTCTGCAGGGCCCGCCTGTCCTGAGCAGTATAGTTCCCAAACCAGGCAGTAATGTTGCCTGTCAGGATGCTCTCCACCGCTCCACAGTAGAAGGACTTGAGGATCCTCACCAAGACCTGGAATTTCCTCAGCTGCCTGAGGTGGTAAAGACGCTGCCTCGCCTTTCTCACCAGATTGTCTGTTTGTATAGTCTATGTTATATAGAACTTGTATAGTCCCAGGTACTTGAAGCTGCTCACCCTGTCAACAGAAGTCCCATTAATCACCAAGGGCGTGTGTGTCCTCTGTTGTAATCCTTGCCTAAAGTCCACATCAGCTCCTTAGTTTTGCTGAAGTTCAGGTGGAGGCTGTTGTCCTGGCACCAGAGTGACAGGTCAGCCACCTCCTCATGGTAGGCCTTCTCATCGCAGTCCGTGATCAGGCCCATGACCAGGGTGTCGTCTGGGGGAGGGAGGCGCAGATATAATCCTTAATCAGCCTCTCGAAACACTTCATGACCACCGACCAGGCGATCTTCAGGACAGGAACGACGGTGGACCTCTTGAAGCAGGACTGGACCACTGATTCAGCCAGGGAGATGTTGAATATTGTAGTGAACACCAGAGCTAGCTGGTTAGCACCGGTTTTCAGTAAGCGTAGTTATATTGTTATTGATGTTATTTCTATTGTGATTGTAGAGTAATGATACATGTATTATGAACACGGATGGGACCCAAATGCGAACACAGTCTTGGAGATCGTAAAGGGAAAACGTTTATTTTAGGATGGGATCTGGGCGTGGAGATCAGTGTTGGCAACGTGGCTACTTTATTTCCAAAAAGCGACTAGCGACCAATTTTTCGACTTATTCAGACCTTGAGGAAAAAGTCGAAAAATAGTTGAAAAATATCATATTGTTATTCATTCCAATGCATCATGCTGCTCAGAGTAATCACAGTCCATGGCTCTTTTGCCAGTGCTCGGCAGGGTCTCTCCCTCTCCTCTGTCAGTAGGGGTGCTGTGTTTTAGATAAATGGTTGACTCCCTATAATGCATACACAGTGTAGAATGACATTTTCTGATATGTAAAAAGATAGTTTGACCTTCTCTCTTACCCTTTCTCCCTGGACTCTGGATTAGGGTGTTCCTGAAGCATTTTAACATGTAAATAGTCGGTTTGATCCTTTCTCTCTCCGGGTTTCTGGATTAGGGTGTGCCTACAGTATTTTAATATGCCCTTTGTAGATTTTTTTTTTTTTTTAACTTAAAATATACAATGTCCCTGTAGTGAGTTTGTGATTATTTGGCTAAAGATTTCTCTATCTACTGTACATTTCATATGGGTTAAGGTGATCTCTCTTGACACAACTAATAAGCTTTATGAAATTAGCGCAAGACGCCATCTGGCAACTTTTGGAGGAAGTGCTAGCTACCTTATCTTTTTCCTTTTTATGTTTTTTTACCTGTGCTGTCAGGATGCTGGGCATGCGACACAGAGTGCTTGTATTGCATCTAGGGCAGAGTTAGTCTGCAAGTGGAGTTCAACATCTCAACCTGCAATGCAACCCTTTATTAATTCCTAAATCATCAAGAAATGCTGCAATAACTCTGTCCTGTGGACGACCTGTAGGATGACGAGAGCACAGTTTTTGGTTGTACAGAACCGGCACCAATCCCCCTTTTTGGAGAACCATTTTACCATGTTTAGGTTATAAACAACTAATCACTACTCCAAGAGAAGGAGAACAGAACAAAACAGAGTAAATCAGGTCCAGGAAAACTGGAACAGCAATTGTGCACGTGGCCTCTTCCTGTCATAGTTATGGCAGTAAATGAGGGAGGAGAGAAGAGGGATGTAACCAGGAGGTTGATGGGGGTGTATTCAAGGCGGATGCTGGTGGTGTGTGTGTGCCTGTGATGCGACCGCCTGTGTGTGTGTGTGTGTGCGCGCGCGCGCGTGTGTGTGTGTGAAATGTGCCGGTGAGCGTACGGGACTTGTCCCAATTGGTTCGGGTGTATAAGGTTGGTATTAAATTGTAGCGCCTCCAAGCAGCGAGAAAGGCCCCGAAACCACCGCTGAGGCCCGCGGCGGTGCAGACACTCCACAGCTGCAAGAAAGCCCCTAGCCACAGAAGACCCCCCGGCCCCCAGAGAGGCTGGAAGCCTGCGGAGCAACACGCATGGACAGCCCCGAGGAGCCTATCCCAGGCACGGAGCGCGCAGAAGACGCCGCACCCCTGAGGTGCAAACATATTACTCACCCCCACGTGTAGGCACCAGACGCAGCCGCAGGCGAAGAACCCGGGCCGTGGACGCCAGGCCCGGCCCGGAGCCTAGTCAGCCATTGAGCGAAACTATAGATAAAGACAAGGTTATTAATGAACAAGAGGAAAAATGTAATAGTGGTCACCAACCAGTTAACTAGAAGTGAATCACTAGATAGGGGGACCGAGTATTGGATCATTTATAAAATACCAGTAAAATTGGTGTAAGAATATGATAAACCAAAGGAAAATACAGCATTCTTGACCTGCTGACGTGGCCTTTAGATTGGCCTCTAAAAGCCTATTTAAAAAAGGTAATAACATTGGCTTTGTGAATTAAGGAGAAATATAAATAAAAAATGCCTCTGTTAAGTCTTGTTTATAGTATAAATAAAAAACTAAAACCAGAATATAGGTTATAAAACAATTAAATCCACGAGGTTGTCATTAGTGAGGGAAGGGGACTTTGGAACCATTGATAAATGCATGGCCTACGACAAAGTTGGCAACTTTGCCCACTGTTCGAGTCTTCTCTATCAACGGCCACAGCTTGTTCCTGCATCTCCCCGTCCTCTTTTGAAATATCCTCCGCGAATCTAAGGCTGTTGTCCTGCAGGAAGGGGGACGTCTTTGCAGCTCTCCATACAGCATCTCTGCAGACTGGAGAAGGTGAAATGCAGAATAACCCCTCTGGGCCTGGTGTCATTTTGCCGCTTGGCACCGAGACGGTGAATGGCGTCGATGATGTCGACAAGCCTGCTCTCCTGCTCTGGCCGGGAAGCTTGATTTTCCTTGTCCGATTCTTCAATTCCAGAAAGCCTTAGGTTCCAACTCAGAGATCATACACACTTGCCCTTTCATATCTGCACTCGCAATATCAACGGTCTTGTCTTCTACTGTAGCAAGAGTCACGAGGCAGAGGTATAATGGTGACAGCTATCTATTAGTACATTACCAGCCTTAGCAACAATAGCATCGTCTAGCTTAGTTCTGGCACCTTGAGAAACTTGTTTTCTTTTGCGTTGGTTCGTTTTTTTTACCACTTCCCTTTTATATTTGTTGTATATGGTCTTTGGTGTAAAAAAAAAAATCAAGTGTTTGGTGAATGAAAAAGTCTTTACTGTTTTCAAATCCTAAAATTGCGGAGCTCGATAGAAAGCGTGCGCTCACTCGGCCATCTTGGCATGCCCGGCCCCGGCACCACTTCGCTGCCGGACTAGAACCACGGCGACCACACAGGACGATGGAAGGATGGTGTCGGGGATGGAGGGAGCCGTTTCCAAAGCGAGCTAGCGAGAGAGAGGCCGTCCGGTTCGAGGTTCCTGGAGCCTGGGCTGAAAGTGAGGGTGAAAGCAAAGCGACCAAGGAATAAGGCCCAGTGACCCTGGCGGGAGTATATAGCCAGCGCCTCCATTCCTCCAGAGCTTCTCTGACTTGACAGCTGCATTGTCTTAGTCCAAATAGTTGAGTCTCTTTTCACTTCTCCGTGGTTTAAAATAAAATAATCCCATAGTTTGGGCTGAATATATTTCTATTTCTTTTGAGTTGTCATTGTGTTGAATATGCAAAAGAAACACTGAATGTGCTTGTAAGATATGGAACACCATTTGAGTTGATGTTACTGTATGTAAAAGAAAAAAAACATTAATAAATATGCCGATGAAATAAATCCTGAAACAAATGAGGCAATAAATATATATATAAATAAATAAACAAACAAACAAATAAATAAATAAATAAACATTAAAAAAAGTTTTGGATTTTAAGAAGGATGTTTTTCAAAAGATTATTTATGAATTTCACAGACTTTTATTTCAGAATTCCACATTCACTTCTATTTCATAATGCCACATTTGCCGTCCTTATGTGCAAATGTGTGGGGGCGTTATTATCTCACAGATTCAGAGCCAGCTGAGAGAGGGAGCGGCGCCACAGCAGTGGTAGGAGTGGTTGCCCGGAGTTGGTCCTCAGCTCGGTTGGAGCCGGCGGTCAGTCAGGAGCGAGCCAGTCACGGTGGAGGGCCACCACCCGGTTCCGCTTGTCCAGCTGCACCCTGTACCCCAAGTCCGACAGCTGTTACAGCACAGTGCAAGGGCCAGCCCACTGGCTCGACAGCTTGGGGGAGAGGCCATTTTTTCTCTCTCCGTGGTCGTTAGACCAACCAACAAGCAACAGGTATGCAGCCACACTGATCCTGGGCCCCAATTACTTAGACCCAGGACAGGTGTGGCTGCTCAAACCAACCCCCCCCCCCCCCACCACCACCAAGCAGGGAAAAAAATAAAACCTGGACTCTGAAACAGGGTTCCCATACCTAAAATACAGCCTCTGACACAGGGTTCCAATACCTTAAAATAATAAAACACTGGACTCTGAAACAGGGTTCCCATACCTTAAATACAGCCTCTGACACAGGGTTCCAATACCTTAAAATAATAAAACACTGGACTCTGAAAGAGGATTCCCATACCTCAACAATGCAGACTACGGCAACGACGGCGTCGCCGGATAGCCCTTCCGTGTCCCTTCCCCGTGCCTGAGAGTCCCTGTTCAGAAGCCACTGTGGCAGTGCTCTCCTGTGTGTGTGGGGGGGATGGGGGTTTTACCTGTTGCCTGTGCCAACCAACAAACAACAGGTATACAGCCGAACTGATCCACAGGTGTGGCCGCTCAAACCGCATCATCTGCACACTAGAGGCATTATGAAGAAAGAAGTAACCTTAAATAAATGAATGTGGAATGTGCAAGTCCCTTGAAATTAATAAAAATAGTCTTCTGAAAAATGTCCTTTTTAAAAGTTAAAAGCCTATTTATTTATTTAAATATATTTACTCATTTATACATTTATATTTACATGTTTTTATATATGTATTTATTTATTTATTGCCTTGTTTATTTATTTCAGGATTAATTTCATAGACATATTTATATATTTATGTTCATATTTATTCATTTACTTATGTGTTTATTCATTTATTTAATATTGACTCAAATGGCATTCATATCTTACAAGCACATTCAGTGTTTGTTTTGCATATTCAGGCAAACATATGCAATATGAAATATTGGATTCATTTATTTTCAACTATGGAGGCATGAAAAGAGACTGGACTGTGCAGGTGCTGGACAATGCAGCTGTCAAGTCAAGAGTTTTTTTTAGCTCACTGTCATGTTGGCATGTTTACCTACATTGCTAAGTCATAAAGCCAAACTGTATTGTTGCATTGACAATTGACAAGAGCAAGGAAAAAGGAGAAATCATAATGATTAAATTAAGAAAAATCCTCACCCTTGACATGGTAAAACACTATTCAGAGAATAGGTGAATGAAAAGATCTCCAGACCGGTTCCCCCGGGCTCGGATATTGCCTTGACAAGGTAAGGTAAGGTTGATAACAAAGAGTAAAACAAGGTTTCTTTGGTTCATTTCTTGCACTGCACAGCAGTGCAAGAAATGAACCAAAGAAACCTTGTAATAAAATAGAATTCATAGAATGCATACGAGATACAGTGCACTGTATCTCGTATGCATTCTATGAATTCTATTTTATTACTTTATGCATTCTACGTTCTTTTATAATGTGTTTCTTTGCACTTGTCTTCATGCTTTTTAGGTTTTATGTTAAGCCATGGGGGGGGGGGGCATTGTGGAGTCTGGCGCCGCCTGCCGGACAACTTCGGGTGCTACAGCCGTGTGGAAGCGTTTCAATCCCAGTGAACTCACTCACAGCTCTCGCCTTTTGTTTTATCATCGGTCCGCGTCCAGAATGTGTGGCTGTCCTGTTTGGAAACGAGTCTCCGGTTAGAAGTGTCGAGTTATTCGATCGGACTTAAAAGCGGTGTAATATTGGTCGGCGCATTCCGTCGTGGTCGACGTGGAAATAAACAACAAATAACCATGAAAGGGAAACATTTCGCCTAAACGCGCGCATTCCGGGCTTCGTATTGAGATACGACAACGACACATCAATAAACACAGCAACATGTCGATGAGTGAGGCGTGAAGCAGGAGGCCAAGCCGCACTTGCTCCCACAAATGAAGAGAACCACGTTGATCGCAGGTCCGCGGGTGCCCGTATGTTCTCGCGATACTTCCGTCGTCGAACAGCCGAAACTGTAAGGGAGCCGCGTTGCGTTCCCTTGAAACTCCGAACTTTAAATGTATTTTGTTCGGGAAAACATGGAATGAACGTTTTTTTTAGGTTGTTGTTTTTGTTTTTTTTTGGGGGGGGGGGCGTATGTTAACGTAACATAAAAACAACAAAAAAAAAAAAACACAGAATGGTTTAGCTCGACGTCTGACTTTTCGCGGTTCAACGCTGTTCGACCGCCATGTTGGCTTTGCCGTCAGGCCTGCGATTCCCAACCAACTCAGACCCGATCGATCTGCCCCGAACGCCGCGATTCCCACCGAAACGGCCGTGGCTCCGGACTATTCCCCGGCAGAAGCCCGCGGGGTGGTCAAGGGCTCCGGCGTCGCTCGGGACGTCACCGTTCCCGATTCCATAGCGACGGAACTACTCCCCCATAGCAACGCCAATGAGAGGCAAGGGTCGTGCGGGGGTGGCGACAGTGTCGTAAAGCCGACGCCATAGCCGTAGGTCGTCCGGTCGTCCTCTAAACCTGCCGCTTGGGGGGTGGGGGGGAAAAAGCCACTGGCCCGCCGCGAGTCGCTTCTCCGCCCGGGAACAGGACGCCGAACCGAACCGAACCGCAACCATGGCCGGAGTCGTTGCACGGAAAGCGATCGACCACCTGAAAAGCAAAGAGTTCAGGGATTACTTGATGAGGTAAATCGTATCGCTTTTGTTTTTTTTTTGGCTACCGGCTACCGCCAGCTGGGTGATAATTGACAACACAAACACAAACAATCTTCCGCACGGCGGCCCTTCCGTGACATCCATAATACACATGATGCACAATAAGCTCTGAAAAATACTATAATGTGCGTAGTCGACACGTCTTTTTCAGATCTTATTGTGCATAATCTCCGGGATTGTCGCAATGACACCGCGCTGCATATGTACGTACGCGCGTCCTGGATCCAACGCGTTCGTTGTCGGCTCTTCGTGTTGGCGTCCGAACCAGAAGCGTGTTCTAGTTCGCCGCCGTCCCTGGGGTTCGCGCAGCGATTACAATGACCTGGCTCCTTAACGCGATCAAATTCAGGTGACCCCCCCCCCCCGACATAACAGTTGCCGCCCAACGTGTCGCCGCGATCCTCTTTTTTTTTGACGTGACAGTATAGGCCAAACGAACGATGGCAAATGAGTTTCCATTCTTTCGATCTGAACGCTTGACAGCTAAGCCATTTTGCTCCATCGGAGACTCTACTAAGCTGCCCAGCTAACAATCTAATATGCAATAACAAAATAAACAATTTAAAAACGGTGCCACATAAGCTGGGTCTGTTGGAATCTGTTGTTTTTCTCTATTGAGAATATTCTTTATATTCATTATGTATGTAATTGTGTGCATTGCCACCAGCGGTGGCCTCAACACACGTTACATTAAAAGCAGCAGGATGAAGGTCAACATATGACAGTTTGTTTGCCTACACACAGGTACTTAAAAAAAAAATCTCCCATACAGCACATGTACACAAGCATGTACTGCCTCCATGCTTGTCTACACACAGTGTATGCATCTTAAAATATAATCTATAATATATATATATATATATATATAAATAAAAAATAAAGGTTTCTCCTAATAGAATACAGTATTTGCATAATGTTTATTGTTATTGAAAATATTTAGAGAAATAGTAAGGTAAATTATGGTAAAACCACAATAGTGGTATTTTACATGGGATTTTTAAGGTCTGGTGTTACTTAATGTATGGATTTTTTTTTGTTTTGTTTTTTTTGTAACAAGAAAAAAAGAGTTAATGTATGGATACGTAGGTCATAATGTTGTTTTTGTATCTACGGAGCAGCATGGCTTTATTATATAGAAAAACATGTATATGAATATACGTCTTTGTGGTCAGAAAGGCTCCAAACCATGTATGTTTGGCAAAGATCTACCATATGATAACAGCAAGTCCAAAGTACTTTTTTAGAAATGTTGGGACCAGTGACAGTACAAACTAAAGCAATAGTCATGCTTGTGAAAATGTCCTATACTGTCCTTTCAAAGAAGCAAGTGGAGGTTGCGTTATACGATGGGAGGCCATGATTGTGGAGCAATCCGTCCGTAATGAAACGTAATATATTTAACGAAAATTGCTCAGAGTAGCATAATGCCTTTGCTATTAGGGTAGATATTCTCTCTTGCCATAAAATTGTTTCCTCTTCTTGCGGAAGAAGTGACTAAAGCCTTCAGAGTCTCTCTCGTGTTGGGTTAGGGCTGGACAATGCACATGGTTTTCCTAAACTCTCAATAGTCATCGCAAGAGGTTTAATGTTGTGCTTGAGATTCATGGATTGTCTGAGTTTGAAATCTTTAGTATTGCATAATACATAACTAACAATAATTATAAAACCCTGAAACCACCCTCAGACTGTTATCATACCCTGCACACAGAGCCGCCCCGCCACAAAGGCCGTCAGAAGTTGAGCCCTCGGGGCTAAAAACATTCCAAGCGAATGACAACTTAGTAAACAAGGGCTGTTTATATTGATCAAGACATCCAAACCAACACAGCTGGTGAAATAAACTTGTCAAATCCAAATTATATAAAAAACATCCCTTATCCTTAGAATTATTTTTTTTCAGTAACTTTAATTTTATGTCATCAGGTCACACCGTTAAGATAAGAAGGTAATTGGGATGCAGTCTCATTATTTGGTTCCCCCTGGAAGCTAATAAAATATATATCAAATTGCACAATACTGCTAGTGCATGATTGCTCTACGAGAAACAATGTGACAGTTTGTTTTCGTGCTTCCATATTTTGACCTATTTATCCCTTCCTGTTTTTTTCTTTTATATGTTGCTGTTAAAAAATCCATCAACAGCACGGTAAGTACTGAGCTTGTCAGTCCGTCCTCTTGTTGAAGTATATTTTATATTTTTTAGGGATATTTACAACTGTGAGGTTGCCAATGGGAAATATATGATACTCATGTTAATACAAGTATCACCATGAATGAGCTATATTCCCCTTCAGCGCTCTATACAGTTTCTAAATGCAATTGCGCTTTTATACTGTCGTAAAACTCGGTCCGGTGTCCAACAATATTTTTTTTCCCCGGACAAATTTGAACCCAGTCGGTCATGTTTCAGTAACAATTTATGTTACAAAGGCTAATACAATGTACAGCTAGGTTACATCGCCCCTTGCACAGACCTCACCGCTTCAGCGCCACTCAGTTCACGGCTCCACCGGAGCCTGTCTTTGTTTTGTAAGATTTGTCAATCATCTCAATTGGTTTATTGGTGCAAACATGAACTATTTTAGCCGGGGACAGCCATCTTCTCTCTCGTACCCATATTTGACCATCGGCAACATCACTGTTGTACAGGGTCAGGGTCAGGGTGTGTAGCAGGGTTGTGCAAAATTCTGAATTCAAGAATTTGCTACAATTTAATTAATGAGATTTCATTTTAATCAAACATTGTCAGACCTAACTTATATTTTTATATATGTAAGTATTTGTATAATTGTAATCTTTCATTGCAACCGTAGCTCCGAAATTGCAAATAATAATTGGGACCAAGGAAAGCTAGCATTGCTTTAGATTGTTTATCGGAAATGAAGAAGTAATTTCTAAGGAAATCTAAATAGTGCACAACCCGTAAGTAGAAAATAAGCATTAACTATTCTAAACTTAAAAAAAAATAATGTTGGCACTTTTTGTCACTTGTTTGTTGTCTGAAATTGTGTGCGTTTCTGTGTGTTTGTGTGGGAGCACAGCATTTCTGGGGTCCAGTAGCTAACTGGGGTCTTCCTGTGGCGGCCATCACAGATATGAAGAAGAGCCCTGAAATCATAAGTGGCAGAATGACCTTTGGTGAGAGACAAACAAACACATTTTACAGACGTACATAGATACTAGCCAACAAAGATTTGAAACCAAATACATACACATATAGGCAAATACAGTGATTGTTTTGGGCCATATGTGCACAATCCAAATCATGGTCTCTGATGCACTAGTTAGTTGGTAACTAGTCTGAGAGATGAGAATTTATGTGCGTTTGAGTCGTCGATTCTCCTTGCACATATCGTGGTGTCTCTTTTGGTGTGATTAACAAATATTACATGTTAAATATTATTTAAACTGAGTTTCACTTGTTTTGTAATGATATCTGTGTTCTCAGTGTAAGCAATATGCCCAGATGATAACTTTTCACTGTCGTTGGATGTTTTCACAGCAGGAGCATCTTGTAAATGGCTTTAATTCTTTGACTTTAATTGTTTTGTTTTCTCTCCCTCAGCTCTGACCTGCTATTCACTGCTCTTCATGCGGTTTGCCTACAAGGTGCAGCCCCGCAATTGGTTGCTATTTGCTTGCCATCTGACCAATGAAACGGCACAGCTTATCCAGGGGGGGAGACTCATCAAATATAAGTAAGATTTTGTGTAACCAGCTTCTTTCTACAGGTCATTATATATAACAAAGCATCATAGAATTATATTTTGTTTGAAGCGCATAGCTATCTTTGAGATGCGTTTCTTCCTGTTCAGTCCTGGGTTGCCTGTACATACACAAAACTGTAGATGTCAGCACTGTAGCGTCAAGCCAAACATTTGTTTTAATCTTCGGCCTTTTCACTGTCTCATCTGAAAGGAATCTTCATTGCAGCTCAGCAGACGAGCATAGATTGTCGTTTTGCCACCTTGACCTGTGATTGATTTTTCAAAACTATGAATGGTGGGACAAGCTTTTCCGATGATGTTCAAAGTCCTGTTGATTGCCGCTTGATATCGCTGTTTTCAGAGAGGGGCAAATCACACTGATGCAATCTTAAATTTTATATTTAATTTCAAAGGACGGCTGTAACAAGAACATTTTTAAAAATGTGAAGGGGCCTGAATGTTTCTGAGGAAATTATATTTATTATTACTTGTATTTATTTTATGGCTTGTAGAATGTAGTCCAGCTTAAAAGATTGCAGCATGTGTTTATTTTTCCCACTAGCTTTGCAATACGATTACATAGATATATAATTTATCTTTGACATATGAAATCAAGGTTATAATAATTTCATATTTGAAAGTAAAATATTCTGCACATTATCATTTCAGCTTGGAGAAGAAGTCATCTTAGTAGCAGTATGGAGCCGACTCTCCAGCTCCCTCTTTTTGGGGGAGACCCAGTCCAGTTGCTGTAAGGAGCCTCATAGATTTAAAATCTTCCTTAACCCGAACATTAAAACCAAATAATCTAAGAACATCCAATCAATCATTAAAACAATGACATGTTTTTAATTCATTTGAATTCTTAAACACAAAAAGGCAGACAAGGCCTTCCCAAATACTGGTCAACTGCCATTATCACTTTGTTATAAAAATGTAAATACACAAGGCCACACACATAATGTGGCAGACTGTTCAGCCTTTCCATCACAAGCCTTGTACATTATGGCAAATCACTGGTTGCACATTTGCGCACGATGAGTTTGTTCAGTTTGTTTGTTCACACAGTAAGTTTTAGACCATCTTTGATCATCAGACAGTTCAAGTCACACCATCATGTGTATCATAAATATCTTGAATTATTTGCGGAGCATCAGGTTGAATGGTTTGTGTAATACAAAAAGGTTTTTAAATGGTGTACGTTGAAATTATGATTGTATAATGAACTGTCTTGGCAAACTGGCCCACTCAAAAATCGTAAACAATGATATTCTGATATCGTTAAAGGGTTGAGGCTGTAAGGAATTTAAAAACTACTGAATGACCAAATAAGTTACGAGAGCCATGAAGGTTGGCCGTCAGGAACAACACTTTCAAACTGGATAACGAAGGCTGCCAGAGTTTATGTGTGTCTAATCAATATATATACATCTAATATATATATATATATATATATATATATATATATATATATATATATATATATATATATATATATATATATATAATTATTCCTTGGTAATTTATTCTCATAATGTTTGATTCACATTATTGTTTCCCCAATAAATAAGTCAATTTTATGTGATCTCTGGTTGTCTAAATAACATGGCAATAAAAATTTTAAAGACATTTCTGTCTGTACAGTGTGTCTGTGAATGGTTCAAGAGTCTAGATGATGACATGCTTTATAAGCAATTTACACACTGTACACTGTACATGCTTTAGATTGCTTTTGCTTTTAGAATGGGTTTATTGCATTATACCAATATCTGTTAACCGAAATAGGGTTGCAGCAGGAAGCGTGAGACAAAACAGGACCATTTTGATAGTACAGCTGAATTCTTTCATACCTGTGACCTTGAAACCTCTGCATTTTGTAAAAACAAAACGCACAAGATACTCTCTTTTTAACGAATCTTCATATTACCCAATTGACCTTTATCTTTAAAATCATTAAAATCTTAAAATCACCCAGACCCTGATGAACTAATTCTAATTTTTACAACCCTGCACTGCAGATGGTCTTCCACAATTTTTCATTGATTGATTGCAACAACTGCGGCATCCAAATTTTGGTATTCATGGGTTTATTTAAGCCCATAAAGCCTACATACCTGCCTCCATACATGTATAAACATTACATACCTACATAAATCCTACATACCAGCATAAAGCCTACATACCTGCCGCCATACATGCATAAACCCTACATACAGTACCTGCATAAAGCCTCCATACCTGCATAAAGCCGACATACCTACATAAAGCCTACATACCTGCATGAAGCCCCCATACCTGCATAAAGCCGACATACCTGCATAAAGCCTACATACCTGCCTCCATACCTGCATAAAGTCTACATACCTGCCTCCATACCTGCATAAAGCCTCCATACCTGCATAAAGCCTCCATACCTGCATAAAGCCTACATACCTACATAAAGCCTCCATACCTGCATAAACCCTACATACCTACATAAAGCCTACATACGTACTGTACCTGCCTCCATACATGCATAAAGTCTACATACCTGCCTCCATACCTGCATGAAGCCCACATACCTGCATAAAGCCTACCTACCTACATAAAGCCTCCATACCTGCATAAACCCTACATAAAGCCTACATACGTACTGTACCTGCCTCCATACATGCATAAAGCCTAGACACCTACATAAAGCCTACATACCTACATAAATCCTACATACCAGCATAAAGCCTACATACCTGCCGCCATACATGCATAAACCCTACATACAGTACCTGCATAAAGCCGACATACCTGCATAAAGCCGACATACCTACATAAAGCCTACATACCTGCATGAAGCCCCCATACCTGCATAAAGCCTCCATACCTGCATAAAGCCTACATACCTGCATAAAGCCTACATACCTGCCTCCATACCTGCACAAAGGCTATATACCTGCATAAAGTCTACATACCTGCCTCCATACCTGCATAAAGGCTACATACCTGCCTCCATACCTGCATAAAGTCTACATACCTGCCTCCATACCTGCATAAAGGCTACATACCTGCCTCCATACCTGCATAAAGCCTCCATACCTGCATGAAGCCCACATACCTGCATAAACCCTACATACCTGCATAAAGCCTACATACCTACATAAAGCCTACATACCTGCATAAAGCCTCCATACCTGCATGAAGCCGACATACCTGCATAAAGCCGACATACCTGCATAAAGCCTACATACCTGCCTCCATACCTGCCTCCATACCTGCACAAAGGCTATATACCTGCATAAAGTCTACATACCTGCCTCCATACCTGCATAAAGGCTACATACCTGCCTCCATACCTGCATAAAGTCTACATACCTGCCTCCATACCTGCATAAAGGCTAAATACCTGCCTCCATACCTGCATAAAGCCTCCATACCTGCATGAAGCCCACATACCTGCATAAACCCTACATACCTGCATAAAGCCTACATACCTACATAAAGCCTACATACCTGCATAAAGCCTCCATACCTGCATGAAGCCGACATACCTGCATAAAGCCGACATACCTGCATAAAGTCTACATACCTGCATGAAGCCCCCATACCTGCATAAAGCCTACATACCTGCATACAGCCGACATACTTACATAAAGCCTCCATACCTGCATAAAGCCTACATACCTGCCTCCATACCGACATAAAGGCTACATACCTGCATGAAGCCCCCATACCTGCGTAAACCCTACATACCTGCATAAAGACTACATACCTGTATACAGCCGACATACCTACATAAAGCCTACATACCTGCATAAAGCCTACATACCTGCCTCCATACCGACATAAAGGGTACATACCTGCATGAAGCCTACATACCTGCCTACATACCTGCATAAAGCCTTCATACCTCATGAGGCCCCCATACCTGCATAAACCCTACATACCTGCATAAAGCCTACATACCTGCATAAAGCCTACATACCTACATAAAGCCTCCATACCTGCATGGAGCCTACATACCTGCATAAAACCTACATACCTGCATTGAGCCTACATACCTGCCTTCATACCTGCATAAAGGCTACATAGCTGCCTCCACACCTGCATAAAGCTTACATCGTGTAACTGCATAAAGCCTACAGAGCTGGTCGTCAGTAATCTAAAGGTTGCTGGTTCGATCCCAGGGTCCTCCTGCTAGCATGCTGTAGTGTCCTTGAGCAAGACACTTAACCAGTGTTTGAATAATTGTAAGTCGCTTTGGATAAAAGCATCTACTTAATGTCATAAAGCCTACATACCTGCATAAAGGCTACATACCTGCCTCCACACCTGCATGAAGCCTCCATACCTCTTAAAGCTTACATACTGTAACTGCAAAAGCCTACGTGCATGAACCCTACATCAGTCAATACCTGCATAAAGCCTAAATACCTGCATAGAGCCTACATACCTGCATAAAGGCTACATCGTGTAACTGCATAAAGCCTACATACCTGCATAAAGCCTCCATACCTGCATAATGGCTACATACCTGCCTCCATACCTGCATAAAGCCTACATACCTGCATGAAGCCCCCATACCTGCATAAACCCTACATACCAGCATAAAGCCTACATACCTGCCGCCATACATGCATAAACCCTACATACAGTACCTGCATAAAGCCTACATACCTGCATAAATGCTACATACCTGCATAAAGACTACATACATGCATGTAGCCTACATACCTGCATAAAGCCTACATACCTCCCTCCATACCTGCATAAAGCCTCAATACCCGCATGAAGCCTACATACCTGCATAAAGGGATGGTAGCTCAGGAGGTAGAGCTGGTTGTCAGTAATCTAAAAGTTGCTGGTTTGATCCCAGGCTCCTCCTGCTAGCATGCTGTAGTGTCCTTGAGCAAGACACTTAACCCCAAATTGCTCCTGATGTCCGTCAAGTGTTTGAATAAGTGTAAGTCGCTTTGGATAAAAGCATCTGCTAAATGTAATGTAATAAAGCTTACATACCTGCATAAAGGCTACATACCTCTTAATGCTTACATGCTGTAACTGCATAAAGCCTACATACATGAATGAAGCCTACATCAATCCATACCTGCTGGTTGTCTAGTGATCTAAACGTTGCTGGCTTGATCCCAGGCTCTGTAGTGTCCTTTAGCAAGACACTTAACCCCCTAATTGTAAGTTGCTTTGGGTAAAACCTTAATGTGAAGTGTAATATAATTTAATAAAACCTGCATGAAGCCTACATCTTTTAATATGAAAATGATTGCTGTTGGAGAAAAATAATCGGCCTCAAGGATCAGCAAGTTGTTCAGTTGTTGTAAAAAACCTCTCTTAACCCTGTTTTGATCAATCACTAAACTTCTGTCGATTAATTCAAGTATGATAATTATTACAACCTGTTTCAATCAATTACTAAACTTCTGTTAATCAATTCAAGTATAACAATTACCTTCGAGGTTCTCCGCATGTTCGTTGATGGGTTGAGTAGGAGCGTCAATCAGAAGACGTAACACAAATTAAGGAGTTGGTCAAATTTATTGTCAGACAGAATCAAAAAGTGCAGGCTCAGTTCGCGAGGATTGGGACGAGCCCCGTCCCTTCTTCCCCGGACCCTTATATAGTCTGCTCTAAGCAAGTGGTCACAAAAGGACATATGGATCACAAAGAACTCCAACCAGAGGCGATTGCAGAACAACATGAACAACATGAAAAACATGAACGCAAGCTGAAAAGTACAGGAACAACATGTGTGCGGCTGGTCACAAAGAACTGTTTCCAACCAGAGGCGCCATATTATTTCAACAGTCACCATATTATTTCAACAGTCACCATATTATTTCAACAGTCACCATATTATTTCAACAGTCACCATATTATTTCAACAGCCGCCATATTATTTCAACAGCCGCCATATTATTTCAACAGTCACCATATTATTTCAACAGTCACCATATTATTTCAACAGTCACCATATTATTTCAACAGTCACCATATTATTTCAACAGTCGCCATATTATTTCTAACATTGCCTAAAACGTAGTGTGGTGATGAACAGTATACAAAGTGGTGCACTACTTTGGCTTCAAGGCCAAACCTCAAAACAAATTCATATGGTCTTCTTGATCAAAATAGTGGGAAGGGACATGGAAGGAAATTTGCATTTAAGGCAAATGGTATATTACCGTAAGTCCAATTTTTTGTGATTTTCTTTAAGGTATAGGGCGTGCGATCCATGTTGCTGACATGTCAGTTTATCATTTAAAATCTGGGTCGTGGAGCAGTGCAGATGAATGTCATGTTTTACAAAAATGAACTGAAGTGCCTCAAATAACCCACTCAACAAATCCAAAATCTAGTTTGTCATAAAAACTGACACCATCTACAAAAAATGCATTACAAGGTTATTACTAGTACTGGTTCAATAGTACTTGAGTTTTAAAATTATGATATGATTGATATATATACGTGTATAATATTTATATATATATGTATATATATATATGTGTGTGTGTGTGTGTGTGTGTGTGTGTGCGTGTGTGTACTTTTATAGTTATGTTACAAGCAGAAAAACAGACAAACAGCTAGGGGTGCAATATTACAGAAAGATCAATGCACATATCTGTATATACATAAGCATATTCCCTCTATCTATTCCATTTTATTTCATTTTATTTTTATTGTATTTTATTCTATATATTTTCATATTTCGTATTCAACTTACTGTATTACGTTCTAGGAGTCAGTTAGTCGGTCTATTAGAAAGGAATTTTTTACTTTTATTTTTTTCCTAGGACATATTGTGTGCTATCACCGGGTGCGTTGCATTACATTTCACTGCATATATGTATGAAAGTATGTATATGTATGTGACAAATAAAAATCTTGAATCTTGAATCTTGAGATCTCGTGCATTTTAGTCAAACTGTTTAATCTCCATTTTTGTTGATGGAATTCAAAGTCGTTCGAAAGGCGACAATATCATCAAAAATAAAAGTATATATATATATATACACACACACACACACACACACACAATATAGATTTGAACATGTTTATTAAAATAAACAAATGAATCAATTAATTAATTCATAATTGTGTTTAAATGGAAACAAAACAGGCGTAGCAACGGGAAAGGAACAACAATACAAGACGCGACAGCGAAACAAAATACATTTCATCGAACACGTTTGATTCCAAATCCGTCATTGTGACGGAAGACGTTTACTTCCGGAAGCTCTCGGCCACGCCCCCCTTCAGCAGCGTCACTCCGCGTCAACATGGCGTCCACCGGCAGCGCGGACTGGAGAGCGCTCTGCGACAAATTCTCAACCGCCCTGAACCTCTCCGAGGTGGAGTCCCGCAGAGACCCCGACAACGACCCGTTCCGCTCCAAGTACAAGGCCCGGGAGTTTCTCCGGGAGATATACAGCTCGCTGAAGAACTTCGAGGCCGGCGAAGGTGACGGCGGAGATGGAGGCGAGCGGCGCCCGGCGGAGCGGCCCGGAGACGGGGAGCGGGAGGAGGAGGGCAGCGAGGGCCGGCCGTTCGGCGGCGACTCGGCCGCCGGGCTGCGGGCCGCCAAGCGGGCCGCGGTGGAGTACTACCTGGGCGTGAACCACGTCGAGACCGAGGAGCTGTCCGCCGGCCAGGAGCATCTGATGAACTGCACCACCATCCTGGGGACTTGCAGCACCACGCCGGAGAACGTGTCGCTGTTCATCCACGTCAGGGTAACGGTGCTTGGATGGATGGATGGATGGAAGGAGGCAGGGAGGGATGGAGGGATGGATGGAACCGTGACATACACCAGTGTAATACTAATTAATGTTGTTGGCTGTTTGTGTCGGTGTGTCAGAACCAGCTGGGCATCCTCTGGGCAGGGCGGGATGAGACGGAGACGGCGCAAGGCTTCCTGGAAGCGGCAGAATCCACCTATCTCCACTACATGAAGGAGGTGGGGCTGACGGTTTACCAGGGTGGAAAAAAAAAAAAAAAGCCTTAAAATGTCTCCAATTCAGTTTAGCAAATGTGAGGTCTATAGAGTCCCATTAAACGGGAATTGATCATGTCTTGATGTCAACATAACCACAACAGACTCAACATTTCTGGTCTCATAAAACCCAACACATACCTGCCTGTCTCATCCCTCAGGAAGGGACGCCCCCCACCGACATGGCAGAATACTTCAGCACAGAGGAGAATCTGCTCACACCTCAGGAGAGGACCAAACGGTAACTCGAAAACACACGGGATCGACAACCCCCGGGCGGCGGAGCAACTTGAAACGGCGTGACATATTATCGGAAGATTGTCGGTCACTCAAACAAATTCAGTCTAATGCGGATGATGGGATTTTTTTTTTTTTTTTTTTTCTCTCTCTTCCTTCCATTGCTGCTTTTCCTCCCCCTGCTTCTAAACCCCCTAAACCTCCTGTTTTATCATCTGTTCCGTTCTCTTTCTGCCTTGGTTCCACGCTCCCCTTCTTCCCTGATCAGGTTTGAGATGGCCTACACGCACACCATGTACTACTTGGCTCAGCTCTACCAAAACCTGGGTGAGTTGCGCAGGAGAAAATGGATCATGTTCTGAAGAAGGACATTTGGCCAGACCAATAACACGCTTTGAGCATATTATGACAAACATATAGCGAAAAAATGGCAATTATTTGTGTGAATCTCTATACCTTTATGATATTTCTGTTTGCCGTCTCCAACTTGAAAATGCAAGTCATAGAAACCTTTTTTTTTTTTATTGGGAAATCAAATGCCCATTCTCTCATGGAAATATGTTTTAAAAACTATATTAGCTGGTGGTGGAGGCTGTCTGAGTAAATGAAGAACACATTACTACATAACTATAGTCCTCTGATACCTTCAAAATATGTTCAACAATTTTTTTGGGGGGGATTTCAGTTATCCTGCCATCTGTCATTGGCCGGTTGATAAAATCTGCATGGATAGCAAAACATTTCTAATCATTGTTATTGATATGTTGAACATCTTTTTGAATATTTGAACACATTATTTTATTCCTATGGTCTAAAGACGTCTTTTGTCCTCCAGGTGAGGTGGAGCGAGCTGGTACCTACTGTCATCGTACACTCCAGAGGCAACTACAACTGAACCAGTACAACCCACTCGAGTGGGCGCTCAATGCCGCAACACTGTCACAGTGCTACATTACTAAGGTGAGCTTGGTCAAGTTTCAGTAAAATCGATACATTTATTGTTTAAAAAGATAAACAAATAAATAAAAATTTCACAGCACATAGAACCCAGCTAGGAAACTTTCTCAACACCATAAATCATCATAGAAGTAAAATCTAAAATAAAGTTCCTCTAGCAGCGAGTGCAAGTCCCTTCCACAGAGCATTAAATATTTGAAAACCTTCCTGTCATTGGGTGCAGCGACCCATTTGAGCATCTTCTTTATTTATTTTCTTCATGCGTCCAAGAGAAGGACGCCATCTGCGATCGATTGACTTGTGGACTCGTTCTCTAGTGTGTGTGTGTGTGTGTGTGTGTGTGTGTGTGTGTGTGTGTGTGTGTGTGTGTGTGTGTGTGTGTGTGTGTGTGTGTGTGTGTGTGTGTGTGTGTGTGTGTGTGTGTGTTTTTCCCAGGGTCGCTACATGGAAGGAAAGCACTGTCTCTCAGCCGCCACTGTCATCGCCGGCCTGGCGGGGGAGGTTCCCTCTGAGGCCGCAGCTCAGGAGAGTGAGTGTTTGGCTCCAAAGCTTCTAGTGTTATTTATTAAACCTAACTTATGGAAAATGTGTAAAATACCTTTTTGAAATGACATAAATGGCATCAGTTATTTAAATAATTATTATGTCAATTGTTATGTCAACAAGGAAATATTGAATTACATTTTAAAGTCCACTTGAAGTTGGCTGTCTTGTCACTTTCAAAGTAACTAAGTTATTGCGAAGATAAGATACCTTAATTAATCTCTGGGGAGTAATTAAGGTTTTACAGCAGCAAAACAGTGTTACAGTGTAACCTACGTGAAGAGATAAAACAAATAAGATTAAATGAAATGTATGTACATATCTATAAACAGAAGTAAACAGTGATCAGTGCGCTACTAACAAGTGAGTATGAGTTTGTGTGTATCACCATATTGCATAAGTACATTATTTCTATCCACTGTATAGTCTGGACTATGATTCATAATTACAAAAAAGTATGTAGTAGTAGAATCTAATGTTGATCTTTCTATCCGTCCTGCTCTCTCTGTGTGGCAGGCGAGACACAGAGTGAGCGCAGGAACCAACTGAGACAGAAGAGGGCGGAGATCTCTCGCTGTTGGATCAAATACTGCCTCAACTTGCTGCAGGACGCCAAGAAACTCATGGAGGTATAGAGTGTGTGTAACTTTCCAGAAACCTCAAATCCGAGAGCTAAAACTGCCACTGGAACAATGACATGACGTGGTGATTTGTTCACAACATGTGTATCTACATATAATAAATGGCTGTTAATTGAAATGTATTTAGGTTAACGATAATACTTATTATTACCACAATTATTTAAGCCCGGGTCCTGGCAGCTTGCGCCTGGTGCCGTGTAGTTTCCAGCCTGTTGGGACCCGGTGGGGCTGCGGGGAGTGTCGCCAGGTGCTTTCCAGGGCCCCTTGGAGGCCTCTCGCGTCATAGGTTGGGGTGATTGGCTTTTCTGCGGCAGGCGCCCTGGGTGCTGGCGGGGGTGGAGGCCCCTCGTTGTTCAGGTCTTGTGGTTGGGTATCTGGCCGGTTGCAGTGTGGTGGGCCTCGCCTTTGCACGGGGCATTGGTGGGCTTGGGGGTCCCACCTATTCTGGCGGGGTGTCAGTCTGTCGGTGTGGGCGGGCCTGGCGTCCGCGGCCCAGGTTCTGCGCCTGCGGGTGCGTCCTATGCCTGCAAGTGATCGAGGTAGGTGGGTAGTATGTGAGGTGGGTAGTATGTGAGGTGGGTAGTATGTGTGCGCTTCGGTGGTGCAGGATCTCCTCGTGCTACATGCGTCTCTGGGACCGGTTTATGCTCCTCGGGCCGTGCAGGGGTGTTGCTCCGCGGGCTCCCAGCTTCCCTGACGGCAGGGGGGGGGGTTCTTCGGAGGCTCTGGGCTTTCCTGCGGTCGTGGAGTGTCTATACGGCTGCGGGACTCAGGGGCGGCTGCGGGGCCAAGTCCCGTGCACTCACCGGTGGACACACAAATCCAGGTGGACTCATCACAGGCACACAGACACCACCAGCACCTGCCTTGAACACAGCCCCGCGAACACCCTCCTGCGAACACCCTCCTGATTACACCCCCCTTGTTGTACTTTTGTCACCCCACAAGTTGTCAATAGGACAACAGTTATTTTAGATTAGAGAATCAATAAAAGTTGCATTGCAGGTTGAGAAGTGGAACTCCATTCACAGACTAACTCTGTCCTAGATGTAATGGCACAAATGCTCTGTGTTATATGCCCAGCATGCTGACAGCACAGGTTAAAAAAATGAGCTGTAACTCATTTACATGCGTACTTAATACATAATTACTTGTAATACCTAAAATACTCATATTCCTATAATAGATATTTGTGTGTATGTGGGGTTTTTTTTCCCCGTAGGACAGCATTGGTGAGCTGGATGTGGAGCGTCAGGAGGAGCTGCAGAGAGCCAGGAGAACAGAGGAGGAAGAGGAGGAGAAGAGCAGGAAGGCTGCCCTGCTTTTCGGCTCAGAGGATACATTTGATTCCATCGCCAGTCTGGAGGAGAAGGTTCATACCTTTTTGTTTTATTACTGTATTGTGTTTTAAACCACTCCTCTTATCACAGTTATTATCATAGCTCTAGCACGTTCAAAGGGTTTCTTTGCCAATTGTTAACATACATATATGAATAGATGATATAATGCTTCAATCTACAGGAAAAATTGTCTTCCAGTCATCTGATATTAATGAAGAAATTAGTATGTTTTATTCAGTTAGTTTACAAAGAACGGGGAATATGAGAATGGGTCCCACAGAGGATGTGGATGTATAAGGTTATATTGGAAAGTGCCTAAATTATTAACAGTTAAACTTGATGTTTTTACCGTGAAGAAAGTTTGACTTTGAGCGCCAGAATTCAAAATATAGACGTTGCCAAATAACTGTTCACATTTAACCATCAGTGGAAACTTGACTTGAAACTAAAGCGAAACCTTTTAGGAAACCCTTTTGCACCCAAACAAACGGGCTGAATGTGCGCTCCATGCAGAGTTAAACAAACCGTGTGCCACTCCAAAAGTTTTAGGAATTGAATGAAATGCATAATTATGTGCAGGTGCCCTATCTGTTGCCATTGGGCTTCACCGAGGCCCGTGCTGTGTTTCTGGTGGGACAAACTAATGTCACGCAGGTATGTTTAATTTCATTGCTGTTTGCTGCCCACCCTTCAATAACAATTGATCTTTTTTGTAGATTGCGTATTGCACAGGCTGTTCAAGCAGGTTCAGGTATTCATCTGCAATTTTCCAAGCATTGAACTTTGTTTTGGAGCCTTTTTCCTTGAATAGTCTATTGCAGGTAAAGGTGCCAACTTAAAAAACAATGTCATTTATTTATGGAAGAAGTCACAAAGTATGCATTTATTCATGAATAATAAGATCGATTAGATTTGCACCATTTAGATATCTCCCGCTTTGTGATTGGATGTAGGAACTCAATCACAACATTGCAAAGCAACATGAAACCAGTGTTGGTTCTTTATGGTATTTGATGACTGTCGTTTAACTCGGTAAAGATGAGAATGTCCAGCTATAGTGTACGTCTCTGTCCATCCATGTAGGCCAAAGAGTACTTTGAGATGGACGGATATGTGACAGACCATATCGAGATCCTACAGGACCACAGCGCTCTGTTTAGGGCTCTGGCCTTTTTCGAAGAGGACCTGGAACGACGGTGCAAGATGCACAAACGTCGAGTGGACATGCTGGAGCCCATCTGCAATGGTACCACGCCACTTTGTTTGTCCGTTTTTTTTTATATCAGGTTGTGTCCTCCAGACAGAGTGCGTAGCGCCTGAATTCTAATCAAATCAAATAAAGGAATCAGTCAAAATATAACATTTTGATACCCAGCGCGAGGGTCGTTTGGATCCTGAGGCCTTAAATCTGGTTTCTTCGTCTCTCCTCCTTTCTCTTTTTTGTCCACACGTAGATCTCAATGCACAGTATTACCTGTTGATCCGCCGACAGTTGATGTTTGAGTTGGCCGAGATCTACAACGAGATGATGGACCTGAAGATGACCCTGGCCAACCAGCAGTCGGACATGGAGCCTCTGGACAACCACACTATCAAGAAGTTAAACCACCTCTGCTCCGCTTCTGCCAAGTAGGTGTGGGTCGGGGTGTACAAGCACATTTATTTGTTGTATAAAACAGGAAATAAAAGGCAAACTTTTACTTCATCGTTCAGCGTTAAGATGTGTGATAATGTGTGTGTACATGTGCGTGTGTTAAGATATAGTGAAATACTGCCATCTACTGGCAGCAAGAGTAGAAGAGCCAAGCATCCTGTCTTTATTGTGAGAAAGTAGTAGAAAGTAGTAGAAAGGCACTTATATTTACCGTTTTATATATGTTAAAAAAAGATTTGCAGAGCCTTATCTTTTTGTATGAGCTGCATTTATATGTATCTATTTTAATGGAAATATGTATGCATCTATGTGTGTGTAACCATTTGAGTCATGGAGTCAGAGATTGAAATGTGCTGTATTAGACTTGTGCAGTGTATTTGAGCCTTTTCCTTTTCGTTCCATGCAGCTATTGTTGCACCTAATGACAATTTTTTTGTATTTTGTTATTTGTGTGGTGGGAAGACTATTTTACTCTGCCAATATATATATGGACACATTATATTTTATTATTGAGCTTTGAGCAGAAGAATTTCTGTCTTTTCTTGTTAAGAAAATTTCTTCACTCTGGCTTTTTTTTTTTTTTTTTTTGCATTTAGCATATTTTGGATTTTTTCTTTTTACCCCTTTTTGTCAAATGTTGATGTCTTTCTTTTTACTGTTTGTATGTTAAAAAGAAATGAATTTAAGTATCAGTGACTGAAGATATCTGCAACTATTTTGTTGCTGCTGGAAGGCTAAACAAAGCACAGAGTTGAAAAGGAATCCAACTGGGAAGATGAGAAAAGTTCTTCTTTCTTGTTTTGGTTAATGGACAGAATGTTTTGATCATCACAATTGGTCCTCTTTTCAATCGGCTTATTTTTCCCCTCGTCTCTAGATACTTTCAGATGTTCCTGGACTCGCTGTGTTCGCCGGAGGGAAAGATTCCGGAGCGTCTGGAAGAGGAGGTTTTAAGGCCTGCACTGGTGGCTCGTTTCCGGGTGGCTCGCCTCTACAGTCGATTGATCTGTCCTGCAGTCACCGCTCAGCTGGACAACCTCAACAAGTCCCTGGACAACTACCAGTATGGATACGCATCATTAACATCCTGGCCCCGATATCGTCTTAGTCTTAAAGCCTGTGCGTAGCTTCTGTGCAAGCTCCAGGAGAGCAGGGTGGGTTTACAAGGCCATCGTGATTAAAGCCCCCATGTTGTCAAGGATTGCGCTTGCTGTCGTCGAGGAAGAATCCCTGTCTGCTTCGGAGCTGCTGTTCTGCAGCTGGCCATCAAGTGGCCGCAAAAGGCCAATAGAGAGTGTGAGGCTCCTACTCAGTCGGGTGCATGTACCCTTGAGGAATCCGGTTTATATATATATTTTTTAATAACAGAAAATAAAATAGCTTTAGGAAAAGTGCAGTGTGTTAACTCATGTAAAAGTAAAGGGATAGGCCATGACCGGCCCCTCTCACTCCCTCTGTCGTCCAGGTACGTGGTCCAATACTGTGAGGACCACCCAGAAGCAGCCGCTGCTGTAGAGACGGAGCTGGAGCTAAGCCAGGAGATGGTCAACCTGCTGCCCATCAAAATCAACCGTCTCAAAGCCAAGATGGCCACAAACAACTGAAGGACACCGCTGCTGGAATGTCGACTGACTGACCGACCGACTGACCGACCGACCGACCGACTGGCTCACTGAGTTACTGCTAGATGTTCATTAACCGTGTCCCATTCCACCAGTCACCTTAAATTAAACAGTAAAGGATCAGGTTGGCTGCTTTGTGACCTAATTGCTTATTTGAATCCTTGCCTTGATTCCATCGCCATCGTCTGCACATCTGTGAACGTGTGCGGGTGGTGTTCTGAGGCGTTGGCGCGGCTGTTTGCTGTTGACTTGTATGATTTTGTTCATAACGTTATGTGTCCACGGGGGGGGCAGTGTTGTATTTAGTGAACCACAATGTACGGAAGAAATCTAGGTTGTAGTCTGGGTTCTCTTTTTCAAACTCTCGCAGCAAGTCGCACTTTTATCTGCTAAATTGTATTTTCTGTTTCGAACCCGCCTCCCGACAGGAAGTTAGACAATTCAACCAAGAAACACGTTGTTGAGATTTGGGAGGCGTGCCGTAGCCCCCCTTCGTTACGTAGCTCCGCAGGGACGTTTACGTGTACCTGTGGGGAAGCATAATCCGGGCTTCAGCAGCAGTGACAATACTAAAAGCACTACCAGGGGGTCAACACTTCCAGTGTTGAGGTTTTGTTTTTTATTTTGATGCATCTATATAATGAACCTAAGTAGATGAGTAATATGTGATTCTTTATTGTGTGCGTGTGTGCGTGCGTTAATTATACACTGAACATGTTTGTAAGTCTATATCAAGGCAGTGTGGCCGCAAAGTGGCTAAATGTACTGTTTCATTTCTAATCCCAGTTATTATGATATATATTTTAAAAAGGGTCCTTAAGGTCTGTGCTCTCTCTAGACAAGGTTTTTGTGTGTTTTTTATTACCTGCTCATTATCTCAACAGCCATCTTCATGTTAAACGTCGGGCAGTTTCCGCCGTAAGGTTCAGAGCTTCCTCTACTGAAATAACCACAAAATAGCTACGAAATCAAAATATATTTCTGGGTAATCAACTTTTATAGACGAGGCCCAGAGTGGAATGAGTGTCATTGCACCCTCTGAGTCTCACGAGCCATCCACCACCAATGTTGTGATTCAGCACTGTTGTGATTTCATTGGGAATGAAATTGATATTTCGGGCGTGTAGTCCATCATGAGTCTAACTCAGTTGCCAGCCAGTAATACCTGCTTTGATATCATTGATGTCTCTGTGTTGGTGAAGCGAGTCTAAGCACATGCACTATTAACCTGACTGCTTTCCAAGAGCCTTGATGAGCAATTCTCAATGGAATAATGGGAGAGATTATAAAGTCAAGATCCACCCTCCATCACAATGCACGCCGTGTGGGTCTGTGGCTTCTAGTTCCTGGGAACTATTTATTTAGTCGCCTTTACAAATCAAACCCGCAAAACATAAAAATAAAAAGACATTCTGCTGCAATTTCATCTCATTTTATTTGATCATGTACATATGCTTGTATATATTTTTGCCCGGTTTGATCTACATTCAATCGTGTGTACACATGATTGAATGATTGGAGATTTGTGATTGAGATTTAACCAATTCTGCGCCATTCTAAGGTATTGAGATGATCTTGTCTTACATATGAATTCCATCACAACCGTACGCTGATTAGAAAGAAATGGGCCGCTGGGCGAAGACACCCTAATTTAATTTGTTTGACAGACAGGGGTCTCAGCGAATGAGGTTTTTCTCTTTAAAAAGATAGGCAGTAATACTCATAATACTCCATCGCTGGGAGGAATTCTAGGGCTTGCAGTTCAATCCACCCAACACCGATGTCTTTATGCAGTGCCACTGTAACGTTTGAATTGCTCATTTTTAAAACAGCACTTTATGACAGTTTAGTTTATTCTTATTCCAGATCTTCTCTGATCTCTTGCAAAAGAGATTTTGATCAACCTGATTAATACAAACATATTGTATTATTACATTATAGTTCATTTACAACCATATTTATTTGCTGACTTTCCTGAGTATTAATATCATGCTGCATTAAGAGGTTTGTTTTTAGATTTTAGTTAAGTTATTTATTATTTTAATTTATTTTACTTCTAACATGCGCAGTTCATATTTTGGTATGTTCATAAGTTGTGTCTGTGTGTGTGTGTGTGTTTTTTAACGGCTTTAAAAGAAGAAGATTCTCTCATTCATTACACAGCACACACACCACACCACATGCAGCGACGGTAACCAACACAGATACACACACACACACACACACACACGCTTCAAATGGTGGCTGGTGAAACCTATTCTCTGCTTTTAACCCATCCTGGCTTGTCCTTCCTCCGGGGGGGCAGCCAGGAGCAGTGGACAGCATACAGCGACGCGGGTGGTCAGATGGCAATGTTCTTCACGTTTTTTGGGTGGGGGTCCTTCGTGATGTTACATGGAGGAAACCCCTTGTGAGCACAAGGTGAACATGTCAACTCCGCACAGAAAGGTCCCTTGTCAGGAGACCACCCACCGGTGCCAACAGCGCAGGACATTCTAGTGTAAACAGACTTAAAGGGAAATTACAAGTACCTCTTGATCATATTTACCACACTGGGTGGTTTACATTGTGTGAAATTGTGTGACTTGTAAAACCAATTGTCATAGATTACGGGGCACGCTAGCATCCTTCACCTCAGACTCGGGCTTATGTTGACAGTTGTGAACACAAATTGAATTTGAATCACTGCTTCATAATATCATAAGCTGCACCTGATAAAGCACGCCAGTGGATACTGGGATTTTCCCCTGCAAATAAAACACCATATCAGTTTGCACGCAGGCGGAGACCATGTCATGACAATTCCGTGCAGGCCAAGGGCAATGCAAGTGACAGGTCGTGACTTGAACTCACAAACATACTTGAGCTTCCAATCCATATCAAGGCTCGCTCTGATATCACACCTCAC
>NC_137190.1:15910686-15963186 GCF_960531495.2 Zeus faber | reverse complement strand
TCGTGTTATTACTTTTACAATCAGATTTGCTATTTATTTCAGTTCCAAATCCAATCCAATTTATTTAAAATCACTTTAATTTTATTCATCATCAGCGAACAAGGAGTCTGTTATCAGTGTGTACCTTTACACACCTCTGTAATTCAAAATGAATACTATATACAGATACATACATTTTATTGTCATATCTATACGTATCTATATGATCAATTTGCATCATAATATTTTTATCACAATAATATTTTTTCATAATAATAATAATAATTTACTAAACGTATAAATGCCAAAGATCATGAAGTTATGCCGTGTAGTTTTATACATGGAATATTGTTTTACAATTTTGTAACTGACCTTCAGACTGACCTGGACATGTAAACATAATGTAGTTACGTCCATGTAATTTCATGAATCTAAAGTTTATGGCATTACGTATGAAACAGTTCCAGTTCAACGAGACATCAAACATTGATTTTAATTGATTATTTTGATAGAAGTGTATGAGAAAGGTCAGTTCTACATAATTGTTCCAAATTGCTGAGTTTGTAGTTTTGATATTGTTTGTAATTGAAAAATAAATGAATCTGTAAATTATTACAACGAATGACAAAATAAGTCAGATTTTATTAAACAGTTGTCCAAAACAGCTGGACAAAATAATCACACAAATATCACAGCATTTATAAAGATCACATGTCAAATAAACAACAAATGTTAAGAAAATGACAATCTTAATAAAATAAAATAAATGAGAAATTGACAAATTGAATAAAATTGTCAAAGTAAACAATGTTTATCAACCCTGTCTTATATGTTGTTTTTTAACTAAAGAAAAACATGTTGAGAAAGTGAATATTTGTAACATAGTTATAGGACAATGTCTATACATGACGTTTATTACCAAAAACATTTTTTGAAACTATTTGTTGTCATTGTTATAACTTACCTTGCTGCCCTGAAGTACATCTGTACATCAGAGTTTCTGTGATGGTAGATGCTGCGTGTCGTATATGTCAATTATGTATTACGGATTTACTGTATGTCGATTTATGATAGCAGTGTAATTCACATATTTCTACTTGTAAAGTTGAATTCAGTTTTTTAGTTGGATTACATTTTCAGAGGGTTCTGTTTCCACGGAGTACGACAAACATGATATTTCTGTGGGTAATAACCATTGCACAGCTTCTATTTTTTCTGACGCCTCAATGGATCTTGAACGCATCACACATTTCAGTGCTTTCATGCGAAGGACGACATTATAAAGATTATTTTAACATTATTTTTTCATGAATCGGACAAAGTAATGTGGACCACAGATTTAAAATGTCGATCTAACAGATCTACTGTCATCCACCAGGTAAGAAGCATCTTACTGTGACTATCATCTCCCTCATTTTAGAATGAGACGTGTATGTTTCAGTTAACCAAGACCAACTGAATATTTTGGGTCAAAGTTTTTCGGTTTTTCACTAATATCTGCTCCATATGTGGATCAGAATGAAATTAAAACCTAGAGATCCTTGTGACATAGCGGTTTTAACGACACCTCAACGGCGTTTGTGTGTTATACCAAAGTATGTGTTCCAGATCCACATATTTTGGCGTCAGATGTACTGGCTCGTCCGTGTTAACATCGTTCAAAGTTTGTCCGGTTTTTCGCTTATATCTGTCACATTTATCTGCATTGATTTGGATTAAACTTCACCCGCACGGTCTTTGTGACAGCGCGGTTCAAACAACACATGAATAGTGTTTGTGTGTTATGGCGAAGTTGGTGTTCCAGATAGTTTCTGGTCCCCTAGTAATAATAATAATAACAATAATAATAATAATGATAATAACTATTATTATTATTGGTAGTAGTAGTAGTAGTGGTAGCAGTGTTGTTGTGTATCTCCTCAGTGATCGTTTTGTCCAATAAAATAAAGTAAATAAAAATTTGTATAATAAAAAGTTTGTCTGCCGGTCAACGAGGCTGAAGTTGGCTCCTTTGGTTGCCAGCTCCTTATTCAAATTTTTCAGTCCACCTTGAATGGCCGGAATAACGCGGTGCGGCCTGTAGAGGCCTCTATTTAGTGACTTATCTCTGTCCTGGACTGGAGAGGCCTCTGTTGAGAGATGGAGAGGGAGTGAGGAGCCGGTGGTGCCTTGGGCAGTTTTCACCACCCTCTGCAGTGCTTTCCAGTCTGAGAAAGAGCAGTCGCCATCCCATACTGCGATGCAATATAGTGATTCAAAAAAATAACGAGGAAAAGCTTTACAATTACTTTTTTAAATGGAATCCCCGCTTTTCATTTCAGTTGTTGTAAAGCCGATAGAATGTTCGTACAGGAAAATTATTGTTTGACATCTAAAATATAAAAGTGATGGTAAACAGTTGATGTTTCCACGTGCTCCACAGCTGGGAAGCTTAAAGGACCATATCGTACCCTTTTCTCGTTGCCATGTCTGTGTGCGGTTGTTTTTGGTGTTGCTGCCTGTGTTGTTATTACCTTTAAACTGTCACACCATGTTAAAACACAGCAACACCATGCAAAGGCAGTAAACAACACAGACGGAGCGTGAGTACACGATACCTGGGGGTGAGCGGGCGGGGTTGTTGCAGCTACGCTTAGTCGATGTTCCCTTGATATGGAAACAATCATTGACAAAGTGCTATCGAACAGGTTAAGGAAACACGGATCTTCTCTTGTACATTCAGATTAAAAAGAGTTTATTCCTGCTAGGTATACATTTTCAGATATATGCTGCCTCTTGACATATACACAGCTGCAAACACCAATTTGGTCTTTTCCCTTAATGCAGAAGTGGACTTTGATCCAATTTAATGTAAATACTTCATGCAAATACAGTAAAATGTGATTCTGGTATTCAGTTATATTGTATGACACTCATGAGCGTCACATTCTGCGACATTTTGAAAAGAAGGTTAGCGGGCCGTATCAATTGAGGAAATCCAATGAAACCACTCTGTCTGCATACCATGTTCAGAGGCTTATCAAAAACAATTGCTACAGTAAAATCTCTTGTAATTCTGGATTTTGATACTCTGTTACATTGTCTGCCACACACAAGTGTCAGACTTTCGATTTTTGATTGCGTTCAGAGGTCGATAATAAAGATGTCATTCTTTCATTCTTTCTCATTTAATTACAGTCCATCTTTTAATGTTGTGTTTCTGGTTGCTTCTTATTCTAGCTTTTCAATTTATATATATATATATACATTTTAAATATATATATATATTTTTTTTAATATATATTTTATATATTTTTCTTTTCCTGAATGCAGAGTATTCACAACAGATCAGTCGTTTTAGAAATCTCTCAACAGAGGCCTCTGCAGCCCAGCACAGAGATTAGCCACTGAACAGAGCCCTCTACAGGCCACATGACGTTATTGCGGCCATTTAAGGGGGACTGAAAAATTCGAATAAGGAGCTGTCGAATAACTTCAGCATCGTTGACCTAGAGACACATTTTTTCATCATACCATATACAAACCTGATAATGTTAACTTGATAATAAATGAGCTTGCAGATTTTTATTAAATGACATTTCCCCCCTTTAAATTATGGGTATTGTTTTTTTGAAAACGATTCGGCTATCGGCCTTAAACCGGGTTTGACAGTTTTGACAACTGTCCCATCGCGTTTCTTCAAGGTGTAGCTTATCTCTCCCTAATGCCCCAGAGAAATACGTTGGAAAGCGTTGTTGGGTTGTTTGTCAGCGCATAAAGTTGAAACTGTGTTTGTCTGTTGAAACTTGACCAAAACCGGTCATTATTGTGATTGGGGGTCCGGCCCGCAGGGATAAAAGTATCTGAAACATGACAACAGCAGTACGCACGGACATGGCTGCGGTGTCGTGAGAACCGGTACGTTTCAGAAGTCTTGTCGTTCGAGTTTGATCGGTATCGATCTGCATTTGGAGGGAGTTCTCAGAGCCATTGGAGGGAGTGACCTTTCCTCTTTGTGTCTTCGCTGCCTCGTGCAGGAACGATCGTAATTCTTGAAACACCGTTCTTTAGGGACGTCTAAACTGGACGCCAGGAGAACAGCGCGCAGTGATCCAAGTCCACAGTGTTTGTTGTTGTTGTCATTTGTGCGGCGTGAGTTTCACAGAACCCAGAAAACTGTAATACGTACATAACACCACTCAACTGGAGTCTGTGTATTGCTGCCTGCAGACATATTGATTATTATTTTATTATTATTATTATTATTATTATTATTATTAATAATAATAATAATAATATTGACAATATATTATTATTATTAATAATGATAATAATAATAATAACAATAATAACAACAACAACAACAACAACAACAGCATTGATAATAATAATATTTATTGTATTATAATAATAAATAATAATAATAACAATAATAATAATAATATTCTTAATATAGTATTGTTATTGTTATTATTATTATTTATTATTATAATTATTAATAATAATAATAATAATAATAATAATACAATAATACTTATAATAATATTGATAATAATAATAATTAGTAGTAGTAGTAATAATAATGATAATAATAATACAGCAACAATGATGATAATAATAATATTAAGAATATTATTATTATTCTTATTATTATTATTGTTAGTATTCATAATTATATATGGCGCGTACGTCAAACCGCCCACCTCCACGTGACAGGAGTCACATGATCCGTCGTGGCCGCCGTCCCTTGGTGCAGATAGAACGGAGCGGAGAGACGCCGCCAGCCGCAGCTGTCCACAGAGCCGACATGGTGAGTGCCGGACCGGTGATACCGGCTCCGAATCAACTAACACGCGTCGTGCGGTTTGCGGTTCGAAAAACACGTCATTTCGTCGGCCAACGCCTCCCACGGACCCCACCTGCCTGCCTCCCTCCCTCCCTCCCCGCAGCCTAGCTAGGGCTGCTAAAGAGGCTAAAGCGGCGCTGTGCGAGGCCCACGCCGCGAGGGAAAAAAAAAAAAAAAAAAGCTGTTTTGGACTCGTAACAAAGTCGTGAGAATAAATAATAAAACTGCGTCTGAGAAGTGTATGAATGCACCTGGTGATTGACGGTGTTTAGCATGTTAACGGGCTCGCTATTTGTTAGCTGCCCAGTTAGCTCACTTGTAAGTGTCCAGGTTGTTAAATAATGGCTGCTATCCTGGGCCAGTGGGGAAAGCATTGGTTTTACCTGTGAACGTGTCTGTTATAGCAGTATCTTTACCGTAGTGTCAGCAGCTAGGGCACACAACTGAGAGTGTGTGTATGCCATGGCATCGGAGACAGTTCACCTGCAGGTGTAGTTCCATTTCCAAACCTGCGCCGGTCCTTGAATTATCATCAAATATCAGCAACAATAAAGTCCGTCCTTTGCATAACCTGTGGAATGTCAAGGGCACAACACTTTTTTTTTTTTTTTTTCCAATACATGTGTGGCAGCCACCAACCCCCTCCCCTCTTCAGACGACAACCACAACACTAACCATATTGCGATCAACTAACAACTACTGGTCTTTGCTTCTCCAAGAGGGGGATAATCACCACAATGCACGTAATTCATGTGGTGTTGGGTCCATGGTTGAGGTGATGTGGTGCAACGGATGGAAGTCCGGAGTTGCTTATCGATGTTGTTTAACAGGAGGAGCATGACGGCCGAGTTGTATCAACAATAAGTCATTTTCCATGTCTAACAGCGTGATGCCCAAATGTGCGTGTGCATGCGTGTGTGTGCGATTGGCCTTCATGTGTTCTATGTCAAAACAGATAAGCACAAACTAGGAAGAAGCCCTGTATGATATGGACAAACTATGCTGTAAAAACATTTGTCGACGTTGTCACGATTCAAGACATGTACGGCGATATGAAAAGAAAAACCTTTATGTAGCGCGTGTGGCACTCCACATCCCAGCTTTAAAATAATTAGAAATGATTTAATTTGATAGAAAATGGAAATAGATTCTGGCAGCACCATATGGAAAACATACAGTACGCATATGGAATATGTTGTGCCAAGAACAAAATGTGACCTGAGACAATTACAAATATTTTGTATAGTATATTATGACTTATTGAGTGTGAAGTTTATCTACGCCAATAAGGTGGACTGCAAAAGTCCAAGAAAAATAAATGGATAGTACATGAATATTATATTGTTAACCATTCATAGAGTATTGGATGATAATACAATGTTCTCTTCACTCTAACTCCTTGTCTCTCACAAGACCAGAGCTATGTCCATTAGGAATGCTTCGGGAATCTGAAACACTGACTTCATTTTAGAGTCACTTTTGCTGAACTGCATGCCATAGTGAGGCTATTGTAGGGTTGTATTTTGCGAAGTATTCCGATGGCTTCAGGGTTTATTTCACATTGTGCTAAGCCATAATGTTATATCACAGACTCCTCCCAGAATACACTGGAATATACACTCGCCCCGGTGTTCAAGGAATCAGCATCCTGCAACAACACAGTTTAGAAAAATAGTGTCCAATTTTGGACGCTAACGTCGTTGTTAATATATGGAGTGACACTGCTTGTCACAGTGGCTGTTGACTGTTGTGTTCTCTTGTATTTGCAGAGTTTCCTAGGCGGTTTGTTTGGGCCTGTATGTGAGATAGATGTACTGCTAAATGACGCAGAGAACAGAAAGACAGCTGAGCTGAAAACAGAAGATGGAAAGGTGGAGAAACACTACCTGTTTTACGACGGAGAGTCGGTGTCTGGGAAGGTAAGCAACGTTTTCTGCCACATTTCAGAGCGGATGCTACACAGCTGTCAGAGCTTTTATAATGGAGGGGGATACTGATATGGTGTTAATGAACAACAACATAACATTATATCAAGAGAATGTTTATGTATATGTTAAGTATTTCATAAAGGAATGCTAAGGTTATAAAAATGTAAAAACACACTTTATGCAAAGAAAATGTTTCTCTGTCCTTGTGCTATTATGGCATTTTCGAGTGAAAACCTTTGTCATGGGCTTTACTTTTTCCTTATTTTATTATGTCGGGGAAGCGTGTCTGCCTGCCTTTATAGCACACATCAGATACGTCTGTAGAAGAGGTGCTCTGTTGGGCTTCACATATTACATGTACTACATGCCTCAAATGCTTTGTGAAATGGGAAATGCAAATGTGTTTTCCTGCAGGTAAATCTCAATGTGAAACAAGGTGGAAAGCGACTGGAGCATCAGGGCATCCGCATTGAGTTTGTTGGACAGATTGGTGAGTTGAGACAATTGGGGATAAATATATTTGGCCTCACAATTATAAATCTCCACATGCCTACACTGTTCTGTTGGTTTTCTTGAGTGGATGAACGGATTAACAAAGCAGGTGCTGGTCATGAGGGAGCTGTGGGCTGCCATGGTAGTGACCCTCTGCTCTGCTAGTCTACCAAAATGGTATTTCGGTCTTAAAGACTATGACGTCCTGAAAACACCACACATATTTCAGAGGTGAACTTTTTACCTACTCCACCCATATAATTTTTCAAGAATTCTGTTCACTTCTGGCAAGTGTATCCCACAATGCATTACGAAGGCAGGATGCCAGTAAAGGTTTCTATGCAGTGTCATCATCACCCTGCAACCGTATGTCTGGGTAATAGACTTGTTCGACATCCCAAATTTTATTTTGCGACGCAAACCCGCCCAAATTTCACGATACAAGATATTATTATCGTTGTTGACGGGGGGTGGTTGTGGTGGTAGGAGTGACTGAGGAGCGTTCCCGTTGCGCACAGCGCTTTTTTTGGGTTTCATTCAATTACACTAAATACATCTACAATAAAAACAGTATTTTTTTATTTTATTTTATATTTTTTGGGAGAAATGGTGAACTTTTATGCCGGATCATGGAGGACAGATCGCTTTATGCCACTCCAACTAGGAAGGGGTGAGTGAGCGTTAACATAGCTCCTGTTCACCATGCAAACAGTGACCGGTGACCAAGCAAGCACAAGTAAGGAAATAAATACGTAGAATAAAAAAACAATTTTTGTTATTTTGGGCTTCTCAGCATGAGAAATACAAGGTGTGAGTGTGTGAACTGGGTGATATGCCGAGAGACTTGGCAGCGCTGTATAACAATTATTTTAAAAAAGCCCCCCCCCTTTTTTTTTTTATAATATTATTTTAGTAATGAAAGTATTAACTAAGAACCGTAACTTTATCACCGGACCATCAGCGCCACACGCTCCACCATGTGCAAGTCCTCCATCTGCTTTCTCACTCTTGCGCCCATACGTCCACATACATCCTCTTTGTGCATGTGGGCATCGGTAAAAATATTGCATATGGTGGCAGATATCGTCATATTTGACATTATCGAATATCATCCAAAGCGTGCCGGTTAGTCATTGTTCTTTTAACTCGCACGCTGGAGGATGGTAGGAACATGTAGTATGCAGTGTGCCAGTCGCGTCGCAGGGCTAATCGCCTCTAAAAATGCCAATTGTCGTTGCAGAGCTGTTCTCTGATAAGAGCAACACACATGAATTTGTGGACTTGGTGAAGGAGTTGGCTCTGCCCGGAGAGCTCACACAGAACAGGAGCTACGACTTTGAGTTCATGCAGGTGGAGAAGCCCTACGAGTCCTACACTGGAGCCAACGTCAGACTCCGGTACATACACCACATGCTTCAAATAAAGCTCACATGCCCACATCAGTGTGTGACGCCGTCTCCATTAGGTTCATATGTGCACCCACCCCAGATCTGTCGGCAGAAGCTAGCGGGCTACAAACTACTTGGTCTACTTCTTTGGTAAAAAGTTCCAACAGTGTTCGTGGCCCTGGTGATTTCAGTCGAATACATCGCTGCAGCTCTCCTCCCTCGCTTTATGTTCCCCCTTCATTATTAGCCTGTCCTCATCTCTCCCGTGAGTCTGTTTTATTGACAAGCACTGCCAGTCCCACAGGAGGACAATGAACTCACAAGCTTGATTCGCGATTCAATTTCTGTAACCATCTCTCACGTGAAATAGTCTTTTCCCCAGCAATTTGTATCATAATAACCCAGTCTGGCTTCAGCAGCATGTGATGTTCTCGTTGTGTTCTCCCTCCAGATATTTTCTCAGAGTGACAATAGTTCGCCGCCTGTCGGACCTGGTAAAGGAGTATGAGCTGATTGTCCACCAGTTGGCCACTTACCCAGATGTAAACAACTCCATCAAGATGGAGGTCGGAATAGAAGACTGTCTGCACATTGAGTTTGAGTACAACAAGTCCAAGTAAGATCAAAAATGCTACTTCAGGAAACTAAACACAAGCATTTCCTCAATGAAATTATGATTAAGATTTATTGAACGCTTGAGTGGATTGCACATCACAAGAATTAAGTGTTTGTTCATTACAAGCTTTGAACCCAAATATAGCTCATCCCAGTTGTCCTCGTTGTTTGTAATGATTTGTGTTCATGCTTGTTCACACACATTGAAAATTGCTATTTTTTTGGCAGTGATTATAATCTAATATCTAATTCTACATTTCGGTCCTTAAGGGTTTCCTCTTTGTCCGTGGATCTGTAGTTCAATTAAGCTTAACGTTTCCTGTGATGGCTCGGTGAAGAGTAGGAGCTGTGTCATGTCGGCGCTCATCTGGTGTCTGCTCCCTAGGTACCACCTTAAGGACGTCATTGTGGGGAAGATTTACTTCCTGCTTGTGCGGATCAAGATCCAGCACATGGAGCTACAGCTTATTAAGAAGGAGATCACTGGCATAGGTGAGTGGATTGTTAATCCAACTAAAATCAATGAGCGTCTAGCTATAAAATGTTGTTAATTTGTTATTAATGTAGAATATTCTTATGTTTTTAAATTGCCAATTTGCAATGATGTCCAACTGGAAGTATGAGATTGTGAATTAACTTGAACTCTGTTCTTACGGTACCCTGTTAACATTTTAAACCTTGTTTTGGTTCGCTGTAGGGCCAAGTACTACCACGGAAACTGAGACGGTTGCAAAGTATGAGATCATGGATGGAGCACCAGTTAAAGGAGAATCCATCCCCATCAGACTTTTCCTCGCAGGTGCTCTCTCCTCTGATGCCGTCACGTTGCATTCTATGTGAAGAACGACACAAGTTTTTTGTTGTTTTTGTTGTTTTTTTGCATAATTGCTGTGTATTAACTCCAGTTGCTCTCCTGATCTGTAATGCTTCTGCTCTTAATCCCTGCGACGCAAACAGGATATGACCTGACAGCCACCATGAGGGACGTCAACAAAAAGTTCTCAGTTCGCTACTTCCTCAATCTGGTGTTGGTGGATGAAGAGGACAGGAGATACTTCAAGCAGCAGGTAACGCACTGAAACATGGAGAAAAGGCTTCCACTGAGATTTTCGCTCTGAGCAGCTTTGTGAATATGTTTTGATAAGTAACTTTAACTTACTAGAGAGAACTTTTAAAGGAGCAATAGTCAACCTTTTTGCTTTTACTTATCGTTCTGAAATCAATGTTGATGTTAATGATTGCACAGTGTAATGGCTGTAGAAAAAATGATACAATCGGCGTTTCGATTGGTTCCCTATAATCCTCGCTGTCACAATGTAATTCGGAATGCCACCGGGTACTTATTCCTGGGAAAATTATGGATTTACAGCAGTGCGTCACAGGAAGTGCGTCAAACAATGCGCAACCATTAGCGGAAATGGTGGACGGTGGAGCAATCTACTCCACGTAAACCCTTGAATATAAAAACGACTCATTGAAATCGGTTGAGAAATGTAAACATTATAGTGTTTTTTTATCCAGGAACCGCAGCTCCCCCGTTTACTTATATTTGTTTACGTCAGTCTTGCCTGTTCCAATATGGCGGCAACGTTGGAAGTATCGCAGCTAAGAGCCGAAGCGCCTAATGCGGCGTCTATGTATACATGACTATGATTGCGCAACTAAGATAAATAAAATTAAACCTAAATTGTGACAATTTCAATTTACCTCTTCAGTGACGATGCTTCGTCCCTCTCTTAATTCCAAAGCGGTTTTGATCATTTCCACGGAGTGCTCCGAGCGATCGTAAACCGATCTGGTTGTCTTTGCGACAGCGGCGCAAAAGTTGTCTATTGCCCCTTCTTAAAATAACTTTTCTTTCCTTCATAATTTCACTAGAGTCCTGCCTCCACCGCACCCACCCATTCTCCACAATAACGAACCACTCATCCCTCCCTCTCGTTATCTAGGAGATTGTGTTGTGGAGGAAAGCTCCCGAAAAGATGAGGAAGCGAAACTTCCACCAGCGCTATGAGTCGCCTGAGCCCCGACCTCAACTGCTCACCGCAGAGCAGCCAGAGATGTGAGGGCGACTGACTTTATCAGACTGAAAACGCTCATAGACATACGGCGACCATCCACTGCTGAGCAGCCAGAGACCTGGAGGCCCAGACGCCTATGCTGGACGGAGGAACACTTCTATACATACTCGCATGACCACACCCCATTGCCCATTCAACACCGAACAGCTAAAGATGTGATCTCTGTCCTGAAGTCCCAAATGCCCAGGGTTCTCAAACACACACACACACACACACACACACACACACACACACACACACACACACACACGCGCGCGCGCACACACAATCTATGCCTCCCGTGCGCAAATTGGGTGGGTGGCAGAAGGTTTAATTGTACTTGACTCAAGCAAGTAGAGTGAGATGTCAGACCACACATTTGATTTTAATGACTTGTGATCAGACCGATGCGCGCACACACAGACACAACTGTACAAGCCATACAATCCCAGCCTAGTGAATGCAAGTGGAAGAAAAGGTTGAAAACATGACCTAGATATCCGTACTCGCTTTAATCTCGCTTTCAGCATTCTATACGCAGATGGCACAGTAAGAAGAATTTGTATCAACTTGACATTGCACAGCAATCATCCTCTGTCCGCTCTGATTTTGCCCGTACTTAAACGCATTTGATATCACACGGTTAGGGGCCAAGCATTTAAAAGACAGAATTTCAGTTCATCGGAGGCAATTTAACGGATTTGTTTGTCAGAATCGCAGTTTGATGCTCGCTGACCACACATAGTCTTCCTTATGTTTGTCCTTGTAGCTCAAAGGTCAGAATGTTCCAGAGACACTGTGCTGACAAAGACGGGAGACCACCAACGACTCTTCCCTGTAGGCTCCTGTGCAACTTATGTGGAGCACGGTTCAAAAATGTCTTAAATACTATTAATTTTGTCTTGGAATCTATTTACACTAAAAAAGAAACCTCTTGAACTACAAAATCAACTTGTCTTCTCCGAAAGATCGGATAATCTTTGATTCAAAACTTTATCGATTCGAGAATCTATTCTGGTAAAACTGAGTGAAGAAATCTTGAGGGAAGAATTTTGTTTCTTCTTTAGTTTTTCTTGTTTTAGTAGTTTATCTTGATCCATCAAAAACACTCTGTATGCAGGTCACCTTTGGTTTAGTTGCATCAGACTACTATTTGTATGCCCTGTACATGGTCCCTAAATTGACCCGAATACTTGGATTTATTTTTGAGTTTTTGTCCCCTTTTTAAACGGTAAAGTTGTTCCTATGCCAAGAGGGATTATTTGGTCTCCAAGGGAACCCCATATTTATAAGCAATTTAGAGGGGGGAAAAAAAGGTCTGCTTTTCTTTATTATTATCTTGATCTTGAATCTATTTATGGTGTTTAGAGTTCAATAAGACCTGGGATCGTGTCGGAAAATCAAAAGTTTTTTTTTCAGCTGTAAAACACTAGTCTTGCACAGCACTGCACAAAAAACCTGGAAAAAGTCTTGATGTAAACTATAAAGAAAGGACTGCGGTTGAACATTTCGACTGGTTCGTCAGCATTATGCTCATGTTAGATTGTTCATCGGATTGAACACACCTCAGCCTTGATCGTTATACTGTAGGCTCACTCTTTATGTCCGTTTCACTTTTGCTTTCACAGGAAAAGATGTTTGTGAGCCGTTTTGTTTGCTACAACAAACCCGAATGGCAAATGTTATTGCAAGCATCAAAGGGGTGCATTTCAGAATGCTGTCAAATGAAAACAGCTATACTTCACTGTGATCCTTCGACCCGCCCTATAGTGGCCCTGCTCTCAACACACCACATCACCTGGCCTGTGTGTGTGACACAAATGTTTCCCTCACGTCTGATCAATGGTCAGTTTTGCACTTTCCCCTCCGATCATTAGGGCTGGCAAAAGAAGCAGGAAGCTAATGCCAGAACGACATCGCCTCAGAGATATCTGGAATGGTAATAAAACTGGCACTTATAGATAGGTAGATGTATCACTAGGTATATAATTACATCTTATCAAAGTACAATATTTTGACAGCATTGCTGGGTTCTTGTCCAATGTATGCAGCTGTTTATTTTGTTTAATTTAAATTATAAATTACTCAAGGTAAAAGTAAGTTTGATTTCTCAACTCATCAAGTTTTCATCAATTTCGTTCTTAATAGTTATACGTAATATATCACAATTATATTTCAAGGTTGTTTTCTTATTGGAGCCTTTGGAGTACTTTTGTTTCTCTTTTGCCTGTATGTCACATCTTTGTTTACTTATTGAACGGTTTTGTCCTTGGTTATACCAACATCTTGGCTTCTGAACTCGATACAGGCAGTTGTAATGTGCACTGTTCCGTTTGGTTGAAATGCTTATAAAGGTAATAAACATTGAAATGCCAAAAAGCTCTGTTCCCATCACATTGCATGTTAATATAAAGCGCCATCGTGCCACTGTGTATGGATGACTGATCTCTGTACTGTGTATATATCCCCAGCCCAAATATATAGCGAAAATTAATCTGTGAATAAAGCAAATTTATACTGAATGTTTCTTATGTGGTATACTGTCTTGTTCAAAGTTATTCAGAATTACATTGTGAGAATTGCCACTTAGTATTTCTGCATTAAAATAAACTTCATTTGGTGGATGTGACCAAATAAATCACTACATTGATCAACATGCGACGATGTCAAATCATACGAAATATTGAAGTGATACGACCATACAAACTACTCTACACCGTTATATTATTATTATTATTATTATTATTATTATTATTATGATTATTATTATAATATTATTATTATTAGTTTTATATTATATCTTATACTTTGGATGCACTGAATGTACCATGTTGGGAGGTAAATAAAGTTAGGGCACAAAAAAGTCCGCATGGTGACTACAATTATGCCTGTTCATAAATTTCGAAATCGAATCGAAAAGTAGAAATAGAAAAAGAAATATTTCAATCATGTAGGTCATTTTAACATTTTTTTTTTTAAATATTAAATTACAAATACATTCCCGAATGGACAGGGTTTATTTTTCGTGTACAGTTTTCATACCGGCAATCTTTTAGGCAACCACAAGGCAGGGGGTCCTGACCCACGTTTCAGCCAGGGAGGAAGGTGATGTTGTGACCGTCCGGTGCGGCTCTCAGCCACGGCCGCCGTCGGAACAAATACGATTTAATGGACAATATAAGCCCCCGTCTACCACATTAAAGCCGGGAACCGTGTATTCCGTCTAAGATGTCTGTCAACCGGTGCGTTCATCTTTTGTCTCGTGTCCAACGCCGACTCAGCGCCTTGTCTCCCCGCAGCGCCGGCGCGCTGCCTGGGAGCCGCTCCGGTCATGTTTACGGATCCTCTGCGGTGTTGAAGCCGCATTCCCGCGTGTGTCTGAGCTCCGGCCGAGGGGTTTCTTCCAGTGATTTCTCCAGCAGACCCCCAGACACCTCCCTGTTCGTCCCCCTCGCTATCAAGTCGGACATCTCTAATGACAGCGTGGGCTTAGAGCTGACACAACAACTGGATAGAGGTGAGTTGTCTATCTGTCTATCTGTCTATCTGTCTGTCTGTCTGTCTGTCTGCCTGCCTGCCTGCCTGCCTGCCTGCCTGCCTGCCTGCCTGCCTGCCTGTCTGTCTGTCTGTCTGTCTGCCTGCCTGCCTGCCTGCCTGCCTGCTTGTTTATAATATCCACACTACTAATGGATCTTTGTCATACTTCTTGTGTGTAAATATTTCATGAAGCGCCAATAGTCATGCCCAAATGATCAATATCGGTGTATTTGTAAAAAAATAAATAATAATAATTGCGGGCTGGACCTCTTATTATAATAATAATAATAAAGAATGTTGTCAATATTGCCCGGCTCTACTTGCCAATCAGTCTGTTATCCTGGATAGGAAAGTGCAGCTAGGGAAAAGGCAATAAAAACAGGACAACTTATAATAATATATATATATATACATATATATATATATGTGTGTGTGTGTGTGTGTGTGTGTAAATGTGTGGGTGTGTGTGTGTGTGTGTGTATATATGTGTAAAAATGAACACATTAAATAAGGAGTGTGTTTTAGGATGGAAACATTCCCACTCTTTTTCATTTGTGAGTGTGTGTAAACAAAAGACGAGGCCATTCTGACATGTATTTCTGCCGTCAGTTGAACTTCTCAAAATTTTAAACCGATTCTACAAGAGGAAGGAAATGCAGAAGCTGGCAGCTGACCGGGGCCTGGATGGTAAGATTAAAAAAAAACACAATAAACCTTCTACTCATCAGACAAAACTCAATGCAGTTAATTTCTTATTTGTACAGGAACCAACGGGCCATTTTCACAGCAGACATTAAGGTGTATAGATGGTTAAACACAGCTGAAGTTAATAACATTACCTGTCGGTTGACAGTGAAGTTCACGGTACTGGAGCTCCTCAATAAAAACAAACCCTGTCAAATAAATGACAATGGCTGTGGATGTGTTTACCCTTCATTAAGGCATGTCTGCTGTGAAAAGGTTCCATTACGAAGTAGTACAACTTTGGTCCCATGCAGTAACAGCTTTTTACCAGTCTTCGTGCTTGCTTTGTCTCAGACTTTGTAACTGTGTGTGTGTGTGTGTGTGTGTGTGTGTGTGTGTGTGTGTGTGTGTGTGTGTGTGTGTGTGTGTGTGTGTGTGTGTGTGTGTGTGTGTGTTCAGCTCGTTTGTTCCACCAGGCCTTCATCAGTTTCAGAAAGTATGTTTTGGAGATGTCACTAAGTGCCGATTTACACATAATCCTGAATGACATCTGCTGTGGGGCAGGTTAGTAAATAAAACTACACTCATCTCTTATTTGTGGTAATTCTAGTTATATTTTCAAAATATTTGTTCAATGATGTGCTGGAGCAACATTTGGGGTCTTTGTTGATTACTCTACAGGTCATATAGATGACATCTTCCCATACTTTATGCGGCATGCCAATCAGATCTTCCCCATGCTGGACTGCATGGACGACCTGAGAAAAATCTCAGACCTCAGAGTCCCTGCTAACTGGTATGTCGAATTGTATACTCCCAAATAGTTATACCTGGTCAAATCCTTTCTTTGGGTGAGGAAAAAAATGACCAATTTGGGATCCATAGTCTTTATCATGTGAGTAATATTGTTCAATCTGTGAACTATTTCACAATTGTTTTTTATTATTTCTATTTTAAAATGTAATGTACTGCTGAGTCCATTTACAATTTGCCCTTCAGAACTGAAATTTGATTCAGTAAAGACTTTTATTTACCACTTGAAACAATTGGGTTTATTTGTGCAATTGACTTGCTTGGCATTTCTGTTGTAGACTTTTCCACTTGCCTGACCGGATACTCCAGAAACATAAAAACAATGAATGGAAATTTTTTTTTAGCGATGTACAGAATGAATGATAAAACAAAAAGATATCCGACTAATCTTGGGTTTATTGTGTGTTCCCAGGTATCCAGAGGCCCGGGCTATCCAGAGGAAGGTGATCTTCCATGCTGGTCCCACTAACAGTGGGAAAACCTATCATGCCATCCAGCGCCTCATGGCAGCCAAGTCTGGAGTCTACTGTGGTCCACTGAAGCTTCTGGCCCATGAGATTTATGAGAAGAGCAATGGGGCTGTATGTAGCTCTCTTTGTTTGTCCTTTTTTTTTTCCCACCACCTTTCTAATTTTAACTGTTGGGAGTATTACGATTCTGTTTATGTTGGCCCCTTATTTGCAGTTATTCTCATCATATTCCTTTTCTATTTGATCAGTTCATGCTGTAGTTTGGCTGATTCAAATGATCCAAGTTCAAGAGATTATTTGTCACGTACATATACATATGGTCACATTATCTCTATAATGTCTCTGCTTTTCTGAATGATGAAAGTCATTCCTTGATCTTATTCTTACCACAATCTACTTGTTTGTTGTAGTTGTAGAAGTTGTTTTGTATTTGTTAAGTTATTGGATCGGTCTCTGAATGTCTGTATTTTCCAGGGTGTGCCGTGCGATTTGGTAACAGGAGAGGAAAGGACATTTGCGGACCCAGAGGGCCGAGTTGCAGCTCACGTGGCCTGTACTATCGAGATGTGTAGTGTCACCACTCCATGTAAGTAAAAAAAATAAATAAATAAAAATGCATGTGTGTATAAGGGCTGTCAATGTTTACGCCTTTAACGCAAATTTGTTTACACAGCACTAATCTTTTTGACACATTAACGCAACGGGGGGAGGGGCGGCAACAGAGGAAAGTCGCTGAGAAGGCGGGGGAGTTTCTCTGATCGCTCAGCCTTTTTTTAAACATTTTTTATGAAGGTTAAAAATACGGAAGGAAAATATTTAAACAGACAGCGGGAGAAAACAAGTAGGATAAAAAATACGGGAGAATAGGGAGGGTTGACATGTGCTCTTATGCACGCACCATAGGCAGATAGACAGATTCTATCAGACTGAGCCAGTTGTGGCTGATAGTGCGGATGATAGACGAGCAACAGCCTTGACGACGACACATTGATTGACACATCCAGACCGATCAGTGTTGAATTCAGATGCGTGGTGCATCGTTTATGTTTTTTGACTGGGTTAGGTGATAAGTGGGACAGAAAACAAGTATAAGCATTTTATTATTATTTTAATTGTGGTGAAAACCGGGACAATTTGGTAGTGAATGTTGAAAACCAGGACATTTTAGATGTGTGTTACCTAAACCTGCTACTATAGTATTGTGACAGTTATATTGATTTCATATGATGTGATTTGATGACAGTTTATCTGTTTAATCAAGGCAGTGAATACATCACTGACGCAGGGTCCTCAAATTAATTTATTTCACTATTATTGTAAATGAAGAAACTTGGTATTGGAATCAGTGCTCTTAAAAGGCAAGTGGCACAAATACTGTACTGTCCAAAAAAAAGGGTATCTGTATTATTTTCATGATTACATATTATCAAAATGCAACACACGTGATGGTTCATTCGTTTGTGCGGCACTGGAATGATGTGTTTGTTAACTCCATCTTCTGAGAATGACTGTGATGTGCCAGTAGTTTTCATTTTTAAATGACATGAGTTACTGTCATAATATCTTCATGCACAGAGTATGTCTCCTTGAGAGTTACTCCCGGTGTCCTAGAACAATTCTCTGTTAGAAATCTTCAGAAGTTTATTTGTATGTAACTAATTGATTTGCCCAAAGAGAACAATGCATCGTGGATCATTAATATATCTTTACTGCAGTCTGATCGTACATGTATCTGTGTGTAGATGAGGTGGCTGTGATTGATGAGATTCAAATGATCAGAGACACTGCCAGAGGCTGGGCCTGGACCAGAGCACTGCTGGGTTAGTACCGTATTCCTACTCTCTCTCATGTCTTTTAATATATGAAAGGCCCCTGTCGAAACTAGCATGTAACACTTACTTAACACAACACGGAGGGTAAAGATTTGGACTTTTTACAGTTCCATCTAACGGCCTATATATTATCTCCACTACCTTGTCATGAAGGTCTTCCAGCTGAACGCAGTTTGGTTATTTCCTCGTCACCCAAACAGCCTGTAATTGTCTAAATGCAGGTCTGTGTGCAGAGGAGGTCCATGTGTGTGGGGAGCCCGCTGCCATCAACTTTGTCAGAGAGTTGATGTACACCACAGGAGAGGAGGTGGAGGTCCACACCTACCAGCGTTTAACCCCGTTCTCGATCTTGGACCACGCTGTGGAGTCACTGGACAACCTGAGACCAGGCGACTGTATTGTCTGTTTCAGTAAGAATGACATCTACTCCATTAGTCGACAGATTGAGGCCAGAGGATCAGAATGTGCCGTCATATATGGAAGCCTACCGCCAGGTAAGCTTAAACTAATGTATTTATTCATCCTTTACATGCATCCATGCCTGTGCTTTTGTGTGTATTTTAAATCAATATTCTCAGCAGACACAGGATAGGTCAGATGACGAGAATATTCTTCTATCATGAGCAACAACTTGAGTGTTCAAACGAAATATTTGATGGAGTTCAGTGTCTCCATTTTCAAATAGTTTCTCGACACTAAGCTGTGATTTTCTGTTGGTCAGGCACCAAACTGTCCCAGGCCAAGAAGTTCAACGACCCTGAAGATTCATGCCAGATTCTAGTTGCCACAGATGCCATTGGCATGGGCCTCAACCTGTACGTACAAGGACAAGAATTGTTCAACAATCGCATCCCTTCAAATGAAAAGCATTGGTTAGAATAGCGACGTTTGGCTGAATTAACCTTGTAGGGTTCATCCATTCCCGTCACATCACTCTCTCCCTTTCACCAGGAGTATAAAGCGCATCATCTTCAACAGTCTGATGAAGCCCAATGTCAACGAGAAGGGTGAGAAGCAGATGGACACGATCAGCACCTCGCAAGCTCTTCAGATTGCTGGACGCGCAGGAAGGTCTGAAATCCATACGACGTTGTGCCGAAAGAAATGTGGTTTAAGCGCCAATCCACTATGTCCAAGATGCCCCGTGATTTTTCATAAAAAGCCCTGAAAGTGCTCGCCCCAGAAATGATCCCTCTATAAATGATGTGTATATATAGTTTGCATCACATGTGTGAGTTCCTCTAACCTGCAGATAAACCTGTCATGAACCTTGTACATGTCAGTTGTTTTTTGTTTTTTTTTCTCAACCCAAAGTCGTATCTGTTTAACCATATTCATATTTCCTTATAATAGATTCTCCTCTGAATTTAAAGAGGGAGAGGTGACCACAATGCACAGAGATGACCTCCCTGTCCTCAAGGAAATACTCAGCCACGCCGTGGAACCCATAGAGGTAAAAAAACTCAAAGCAATAGAGATGCAGAGATGGGACATAAATTATTATATCATTATTAAAGGGCGACCACTAGAACCATAGACACAGTTGAGGTGTCGTTAGAACCGGGACGTCACAGACTTCTCGTGGTTCAAGTTTCATCCGAAAATAGTGAAAAAGCGACAAAATTTGACCGAAAGTAGCCAAACCTTCGTGCTTCACGCACACGCCAACGTTGGAAACCTTTCGGTTGGGTCTTGAAACGAGATGAGTTTTAGGATAAGATGCTTCATGACGTCATCAGCCAATTTGCTATAAACGTGCAGGTTGGGGTTCTGAAGGTTCAATGGTGTCGTGCGCGGTGTAGAGTCAATTGCTCTGTAGTGGTTAGAGATTACAAGCTAGGCGTGTGTGTGTGTGTGTGTGTGTGTGTGTGTGTGTGTGTGTGTGTGTGTGTGTGTGCGTGTGTGTGTGCGTGTTTATGTACTATGTTACCTGGTTGATGTCTGCAGGGATGTTCAATCTCTTTGGTGTTTTTGTAAATGTAGACAGTGTACTCCGATCTAACCACGTGTAAGATGCAATGTTGTTGTCCTCCTTTGCCGGATTCACAGAAGTCGTAAGACACAATATCAGCGAGTGCATGACGAGTTCATGTTCTCTGAACGAACGGAAAAATAGTATCCTGAAAATTGTAAACAATCACGCAAAAATGCTGTTTTCCAGTTTCATGGAATCGCAACCCATCGAAAAACTTGGGACACAAAAAAAAAAGCATTCATCCACAGAAACTCGTGACATCGAGTCAAGTGCACCCCGACTCGTGGGAATTAATGATGCGTTCATGTACTAGGAATGCGTCGGAAAACTAGAACCCGTGATATTGTAATTAGTCTTAGAAAGACGCCAATGCTTCAGAATATAATTTGTCACTAACACAACTAAAATGGACCCTGTGTATTGCTGCCTGCAGTTTTTATTATTATAAACATGCAAATCAAAATGAAGTCATACAAACTCACGTTTACATATAGGGCTGACTGATGTTTCTCCCGGTCTGTCTCAGGTGGCAGGTCTCCATCCCACTGCAGAACAGATAGAGATGTTTGCTTATCATCTGCCTGATGCTACACTGTCGAACCTTATAGTAAGTCTGTCCGTCCATGAGTGTGCATTGATGTATAACGGTGCACCCACCTTACACCCAGCCCATTGATTGTATTACTTAGTCTAGAGTCTTATTACACTTAAATGAAATGACTGGAACGTATCACAAGTTTTGAGAGTGTGTTTGTTTCTGGGAATTAACAGTTGTGTTAATTCTGTGTAAGGAAGTAAAGAGGAGGGGAAAAAAAACATTCATTGTCAAGCTACTTGTCTTGAATCTACTGGCTAACATTGTATTAATGGATAAATCATCTTTAATGTAATTATATCGGAATAGTTTTGTCTGAGGCTCTTTGCCGGTCTTTCACAAATATAATATTCATAAAATGACCATTTTCTACCTCCCCCCTCTCTCAGGACATATTTGTCAGTCTCTCACAGGTTGACGGTATGTATTTCGTCTGTAACATTGATGACTTCAAGTTCTTGGCTGATATGATTCAGCACATCCCACTCAACCTGAGATCACGCTACGTGTTTTGCACGGCTCCCATCAACAAGAAACAACCCTTTGTATGCACATCTTTTCTTAAGGTAAGGATGTGCATGAGGTCGTGACCAGGTGGAAAGCACTTGTTTTCTGAAAGTGTTGCCATATGGACAGTGAGTTTTTGTCGCCTTCTCCAGGCACGTTACGGAACTATTTTGAAAGGGGTTTATTCCCATGGAAGTCAGTCACCAAGTTATGAATAAAAATGCAAAGTCAATATGTTTTTTGGATCTGCAAGAGATACTAGGAGCTATAGCAAGCTATAAAAAATAAGCTATAGCTTATTATAGCAACTTTCCTTAATGCCAGTGTCCTTGTTTTGTGGATGGATAATTGTGTAAAAAGATATTTGAAGATGTATATATTTAAGTTACAAAGTTTTCTAGTTTCTGCCTCCTTCATGGTCTCAAAATGCATTTGTGTAATTTGGTGATGATAATGTTGATTATGGAATCAGATTAGGATCACTACAGAAATATTTCCGGGGAGAAATCCTGTTGCTCCAATGTCATTACCAAAAAAAGCTCTCTGAATCAGAGTAGAGCAGGTAGACGGGAAAATCTAGAACATTTAAACATGTTCGGTTGGAATTGTTTGCAGAGTAAGATATTGGATATTATGCAAATTATAATAATATTGCAAAGTAAGATAGGTGACAAAAAGTTAAATCTCTGCCAGGAATTTATTGCTCCAGCTGGTTGGGAATTAACTCGATTATTCTCAATCTCGTAGACCATCCAAACGAAAGAGATAATTTAATGATTGACTACATTTCCCCCGGGGGATGAATGGAGTGTTGTGTTATCGTATTTTATGATTGTCACAAATAAAGTAACCTTTGAAATTACGGGTTGGGCTGTGAGCTTTTGAGTGTTGGTTAAGCTCTATAATCTATATCATTCTATGCATCAGCAAAATAAATGATATATATATTTGTCTATTTTATCTTAAATACGTTTTTCATTTGCAAAATAAAAAACAATCAGCCTCTATAATTGTGAAGAGTTATTTCTAGTTATATCTGCATGTATTGCTGGACAGGACATTGCCTGTGTAACGTGGTACAAATGCTGAAAGTTTCATTTGTTTGCATTGCAACGATAAACAGTGTTTGGGTCGTGATGCCTTCTCCCAACAGTTTGCCCGGCAATTCAGCCGAGATGAGCCACTGACGTTTGACTGGGTCTGTCGTCACATCAGCTGGCCCCTGGATGCACCCAAAAACATAAAAGACCTGGTCCATCGGGAAGCTGTTCATGATGTTCTGGACCTGTACTTGTGGTTAAGGTAACCTAGTGTTTTTTCAACCAGACTGTTAGATTAAAAAACAAAAAAAAAAAAAAAAAAGCCCCTCTCTCTCTCTCTCTCTCTCTCTCTCTAGGTCACAGGTACTGTACACCTAAAATCAATGTTTGAGAGACAGTTTCATTTGAACGGCATCATCCAACCTGTGATATTTGCAAGGTAGATTATATGTATGTGCCCCTGCTAACTCGCAAATATTCATTTGTGTCTTTGTGTCACTTTAGTTATCGCTTCATGGACATGTTTCCAGACACGGCGTTGGTTCGGGATATCCAGAGGGAACTTGATGACATGATCAAACAGGGAGTCCAAAATATCACACGGCTCATTAGAGCCAGTGACCCGTCCACCACTCAGCCACTACCAGCACCGAGAATCCGACATGGCGGAAGTACTTACAGCAGAGGACAAAGGGGAATTGGATCAGGGGAGAAGGACAGTTCTCTAGGCAGTCGCCTTGTGAAAGATGGGCTGCTGACGGCTGACTTGCTCAAGCAGTTGCAGAGCGAGTGGTCAAAAGAGTCAAGTCCCCAACAGAAGGAGACAAGGGGCACCCATGCAAGCACGCTTGGAACTAGAAGTCCCAATAACAAACAAAAGAGGATAAAGAAAAAATGAGGTTCTTTTCAGATGGTGATTGCATACTTGGTAGAGTTGCCATCCATGATTGAATTTGACAGACATACGACCAAATTCCCTGTTGTCTGGATTGTTTTTTGTCGTTGTTACTGGTCTGCTCTCAAATGAGTTGAGAGCAGACCATTCATTCATTGAATAGGTTTCTGATGTGAGCAGAAGCTCAAGTTTTTTGTTTTGTTTTTGAGAAAGAAAATTCCAGATCATTTCTCCTACCATCACCACAGGCTACATTCAATCACTGTACCCCTGACCAGTTTCCAGTCAAATGATCTAGTGCTGAGCAAAATGTACCATCAGCGTGGAACCCGAGGAAGACAGGTATGCCAGCAGCAACATGTTGAACTGTGTTGGACTGGCAACGGCAGTGTTTTTAAACCAGTGTGCCGTGAAAACTTTCCAAATTCCACTTAAAATAACTAAAGTAGCCCTTTTGTTGCAAGATCTAAACCGCAGACAGAATGCCAGCTCTGTGATCATCAAAACAAGCTGAAATTTCACACCGAAAGTGAGAACTTTAATTAGTCCACACGAAGCAGTTGTAAATGTTTGTGATGTACCGTCAGATTATTTCATTGTAAACGGCTTCTGGCCAAAAAAAGGTTGAGAAAAAGGTTGTACCTCTTGGTGATATTGCAATGTATTGTCATACAGTACCACAATGTCTCAATGCTGGTTCAAGAGCCTTTTCAGGCGAGGAAATGCAGACCTGTACATGATTGTCTGCAATTGTTTTTCACTTGGTTTGAAATCCGTATGTAGTCTTCCTTCAAACCCAAATTATGGAAATTGTAATACACCAGATAATTGAAATGTTAAATGCTAAAATAATAAAGAATTTTAATAAATAAATAAAATAAACAATTAAATGTAGGCCAGACTGGGTATATGTACCATTCTATGTATTTTGTAACAGTCGCTGTCTTAACAGTTTTTGGACACTTACTGAATAAAACAGTAATTACTAGTTTTCATTTGATGATTGGATTCTGAAATGGAATAAATTGCCCGTCCACATTTTAGGTTTGACAGCCGACTTTGCCTTACAGGGATGGACAATTAATTATTTCTTCGTTACTTGAGGTGATGGGGGTATCTTTCATCCAACAGTTCTTTTCTGAGGATGTTCATCCATATCAACAGTTTACTGACCACAACTAGCTTCGCTCCTTTATCAAATTTACAATTGTTTTTGACAATCAGTGCATTCTGGTCAGGAAAGGTGGACCATGCCGCCAACAATTGAAACTACATATAGAGGAGAACATGCATAATGCAAAAACACTGAATGGCTATTTATTAAAAAGTACAAGGTAAATAAAAAACAAAAGCTTTTAAACAAAATAATCTTACGGATTACCACTTTGTTTCTCAATCCTTTCAAGTTGTACCACTACATCATGGATTATAGTGCATTACAATACAAATTTTGAAATGGCAAACATTGAGTAAAAAAATGACACACACACACACTGTATATGTGTGTGTGTGTGTGTGTGTGTATTTATTATATGTATATACACACACATATACTGTGTGTGTGTATTATATATACACACACACACGTATATATACACACACACGTGTATATATATATATGTATATATGTGTGTGTATTACATATATATATAATATACACACACACACACAAATGTGGACAAATTTGTTGGTACCCTTACAGCTCATTGAAACAATACTTAATTCCTCCTGAAAAGTGATGAAATTAAAAGTAATTTTCTCATGTATACCTGCATGCCTTTGGTATGTCAGCGAGTAAAGCAAAGAAACTGCAAAAATAGATTAATTATTGCTCAAGAGATCAATTATTTTCTAAAACAGCCTGGACAGATTTGTTGGTACCCCTTAGAAAACATTATAAATAATTGGATTATAGTGGTATTTCAAACTTACTGTTTCTTTAATTGGTATCACACAGGTCTTCAATCTTATAATCAGTCATTCAGCCTATTTAAATTGAGAAAAGTAGTCACTCTGCTGTTTGGTATCATTGTGGCACCACACTGAACATGGACCAGAGAAAGCAAAGGAGAGAGTTGTCTGAGGAGATCAGAAAGAAAATTATAGACAAGCATGTTGAAGGTAAAGGCTATAAGACCATCTCCAAGCAGCTTGATGTTCCTGTGACTACAGTTGCAAATATTATTAAGAGGTTTAAGGTCCATGGGACTGTAGCCAACCTCCCTGGACGCGGCCGCAAGAGGAAAATCTACCCCAGATTGAACAGAAGGATAGTGCGAATGGTAGAAAAAGAGCCAAAGACAACTTGAACTCCAAGGCCAAGGTACATCAGTGTCTGATCACACCATCCATTGCTTTTTGAGTGACAGTGGGCTTCATGGAAGAAGACCCAGGAGGACTCCACTTTTGAAAGAAAAACATGAAAAAGCCAGATAGGAATTTGCTAAAAATGCATATTGACAAACCACAATGCTTCTGGGTGAATGTACTTTGGACAGATTAGTCAAAACTGGAGCTTTTTGGCAAGTCACATGAGCTCTATGTTCACAGACAAAAAAATTAAGCTTTCAAAGAAAAGAAAACCATACCTGCTGTGAAACATGGAGGAGGCTCAGTTATGTTTGGGGCTGCTTTGCTGCGTCGGGTTACCTTGAATCTGTGCAGGGCACAATGAAATCTCAAGACTATCAAGGCATTCTGGAGCAAAATGTACTGCCCAGTGTCAGAAAGCTCTGTCTCAGTTGCAGGTCACGGGTCCTCCAACAGGATAATGACCCAAAACACACAGCTAAAAGCACCCAAGAATGGATGAGAACAAAACATTGGACTTATCTGAAGTGGCCTTCTATGAGCCCTGATCTGAATCCTATTGAACATCTATGGAAAGAGCGAAAACATGCAGTCTGGAGAAGGCACCCTTCAAACCTGAGACAGCTGGAGCAGTTTGCTCAGGAAGAGTGGGCCAAACTACCTTTGACAGGTGCAGAAGTCTCATTGAGAGCCACAGAAATCACTTGATTGCAGTGATTGCCGCAGAAGGTTGTGCAACAAAATACAAGGGTCCCATCATTTTTGTCCAGGTCATTTTAGAATATAATTGATCTTTTTAGCAATAATTTATCTCTTTTCACAGTTTCTTTGCTTTACTCTATGACATACCAAAGGCATACATGAGAAAATTGCTTTTAATTTCATCACTTTTCAGGAGGAATGAAGCATTGATTCAATGAGCTGTAAGGGTACTAACAAATTTGTGTGTGTGTGTGTGTGTATATACACAGTATGTGAATATACTGTATGTACAGTATGTGTGTGTGTGTGTGTGTGTGTATGTGCATATATATATATATATATATATTAGAATATGGGCCTATGAATATTCAGCTAGAAACCATACACAACCAGGTTTTGCATATCCATGACAAAATCACCTATTATATTCAAAGTTGTAATTTAGTCTCCATGAACTGTCTGCAATTTGTATTGTTCATTTGCACTTCAATGAACAAAAACAACAGTCTACCAGAATGCTGCTAGAACTTGCTGCTGGATTGGTTAAATAATGTTTTTTTTATACCCCCAAAATGTTTTCATAAGGAACCAAGGTCAGCTGACTATTCTACATCTGCATTCCACTGACCGGGGATTAGTGCCACAGTCCACTCACATCAACACGAAACAATTTTACTTACTAAAATAAGTCACTACTTTCTAGTTGGTTCTCTCAAGTATGTTTTCATGAGTCCCTGTATAAACATTAGAACATAAAAGACTACACCAGTTGGATGCACAAGCAGTCTAATCATTGCAGGCCACTACTGGCATTAATGCATTAAATACACTCACAGAAAGACTGTTGGTAGGGTGTGGGGTAGGTAGTAGGGAACAGGATTGTATCCTTTCTCAGTGAAGGAGAGAGGAAAATGCTAGAAACAGGCAGTGAGGCTGAAAATGAGCCAGTAAGGGAGGAGGAAATGCAGTGGAGAGACAGCTGGCTACTGGGTTAATCATTGAGTCAGAGCAGTGTTTAGTCAGTGCTCCATTCTGTGTGAAGAGGACAGCAGGAGAAGCTGGGTTGAGAAGACGTAAGAAGAAAAAAGCAGGACAAAGCAATACACCAGATGAACTTGCTGAGTGTTTTTGTAGAAAGAAAGAAAAATCCTTCACCCAGTTGCATACTGTGTGCATTTGTGGTGTACTGAGAAAGGGAAAACAAAAGGACTAAAAAGACAACCATTTGCACTGTTTTTATGTCAATATGCTTGCTGTCCATCTTCTGTCCTACTATTTCACCAAACTCCAAGAGGACCCCACTAAAAAGGTAGGCACTTTCTGCTTCAAAAAAAATATATATAGTCATATCCTTTAGTATACTATATGATCCTTTATAGGACATACAGACCTTTTGGATTTTATTTACATTGAAGGCATTACCTTATTGCTCTCTTCATTGGTAAATGTAAGAGATGTCAAATTAGATCAAAGTGGCTTCAGAGCAAATCTTGAGACAAGCCAGTCATTCAGTCGAGAAAAATAAACTGATATTGTGCGAGATGGTGTAATCAGCAGTGCGTTGCAGAGCATTCTATGCACAGAAATGATTAACATGCTTGCCTTCTCCTTATCCCTTTTAAAGAGTAGGCGGGGAAACATTGAAAGTCATACACCACAACCTACACAGATAGCCAGGCACTTTAGGAGCACGCTACAAAAACAAAAACCCAACCAGGTTTATGAGCAGAAGGACCTTGTCCCCTGAATGTGTCACAGATATGACAGATTATATGGTTGATTGCACTGGGTGAGTCTGAACCTTCTGTGTCCATAAGCATGTGGAAGCATCTTTGTGTACTGGAGGTCTGCATACCAATCCATCCACCTCTAGTGTATGACCCCCACGACTGCTACCAGTCTGCAGCCTTTTAAAGGACAGAACTTTAAATATATGTATTCACGCCACGGTATACACTTTAGAGGGTGAATCGTCATGTCACAGGGTTAAAGTGCATCTATAACTAAAGGCACACAGAATGTCGGTGAAATGTATCCAAAAATATGAAAGGCCAAGTGAATAAAAGGGATGAAAGCACTTGTGACCCTGTACAAACATTTTTTCTGCTCTGCTGTTGTTTGTTTTGTATTTTCCCAGGAGGTTTGGGAACAAAGAACAGAATTTCTCCAAGTATAGTTGCTCAAACACAGAGATCAGGCCCATAATATGCTTTACCGACTAGATTCTGGTAGTTTCAGTTTGCGTTGACAAATGTTTGAAAAGTACTGGTAAAAAGCATCTTTGATGATGGATATTGGAAAGCTACACAAAAAAAAAAAAAATGGTTCAAGAGAAGCAGGAAGGAAGGACTGTGCTTTGAAAGCCCCAAAAACAAATGACCAGGAAAGAAGGAGAGGGTGGTGTCAAACCATTGAAGCTCCCCCAACTCCAAAATATCCAGTTGTTCCTGTTTACCTTCTTATCTTTTTGTTCTAACATCCGCCTCTGCTCTCTGTATACAGTATATAAAATCAAATACTGATCAAATGGAATTGATTGGCTCTTATTTTAGGTGGACAGATTTCTGTACTCTATGCGTCTTAATGACGACCAGCTGAGAGTGATCTCGGACCGTTTCCGCTGTGACATGGAGAAGGGGCTCTCTATGCAGAGCAACGATGCAGCAACGGTTAAGATGCTGCCAACACACGTTCATTCCACCCCTGATGGATCAGGTGACTACGAGCAGTGCTTTTGGAACCATTTGTTTGTGGACTGAATGTTGGAGTTAAGACTACTATATACGTTAACCAAATAAAGTTGTTTTCTGGACTTAAAGTATTTGGCAACCTATTAGATCAAGAAGAATGACAAGTGGGAACTTATAATTTATAAGATGTTCAGAAAGTTGCTAAGTTCTCCAGTTTTGGACATGCTGGAACCTTTCTTCCGTGCCGCTTACTGAATATTTATGTCTCTCTCACATGCAGAGAAGGGGGAATTTCTGGCATTAGATCTGGGAGGATCCAGGTTTAAGGCGCTCCGGGTCAAAGTGAGTGAGGAGGTAGGAAGGAGAAGGAGAGGAGTGGAGATGGAAGAGCAGACGTATCCAATTCCCAAAGAGCTACTCAATGGCAAAGGGACAGAGGTAAGGATGAAAGTCAACAATGCTGATGAGTGTGTGAAGGGAAAAATTAACTACCTGATTAAGTTTACTTTGATCAGGCAAGTAGAGGTGGTGGGGGCTGGTTGGTGATGCCTTTAATAATGTTGACAGGGCTTCGTCCTGCAAAACAACATACACTGAAAAGGAAGGCACTCTAGTTTAGGAACAATAGGCATGCATCATCTTGTCAGTTCGGTTGTGCACAAAACCGAGAGACTACACATTTCATGAGTCCCTTGTTGGTTTGTTGTGGGCTCTTTTCTCAAGAACAAACGTATTTAAGATTTTTTTGTGAATGAGGCTCACAAAACTAGAGGCAATGATAAGGGAACAGACATTACTTGTTAATATCCACAGACCTTATTTTATGCTATCGGAAAAGGACTTGCAGTACCTCAAACATGACTACAAAGTTAATGTTTAGGATTAATAGAGAAATAATGACCATTCACAGTTAACCTGAGAAATAAACTACTACTACAACACTATAATTGTCTGAATTAACAATTGACACTGTCAAAAAGAGGCCATTGTGCAAGTTTGCCTTCATATATAATAAAACCTGGAACATTGTGTGCACCAGAGTGAAAAACAAAAATGTTTATTACAATACATACAGTACTGCAAAAGTGTTTTAACATGCTTGATTGATGTGTCATAGGAATAAAAAATTTTGCACCCCTCGCTGCGCTGCTTTAGAGAAACAGTTTTTATTAGCACCATTTGAGTGTGTGTTTGTTTAGGCCCTGTCCACACATATACAGATGTTTTTTTAAATACTTTTTGCCTTCTCGTGTGGCCAGAGATGTGTCTTCAGAGATATCCATATACTTGTGCTTATACTTCCCATTGTCAAATCACAGTAGGGTTGACGTAAGGAGTGCTATGGGTGCCTGTCTCCAATAGTGTAGCAACAGCGTGCCCTAGAGGTTGAAAGTACTAATGAGGCCCGACCCTGCTTAGCTTCCTGTGAGGCGTATTCAGCATGATATGGGTGTTAGGAATGAGTACTACTGCAGCTTTGCATGAAATACATCACACGGTTGTCTTATTAGTGGTTTTACTGCCTCTCTAATTTCCCCCTCGGTCAAATCGTTGTCACACATCTCTTGTTCTCCGTCTAATAGTTCTACATCTAAAGCACAGAAAGTCGATCGCACACTTTTCATCTGTCTTTTTTTTGAAACAGCCTCTTTGAAAGCAATGTACAGTTTATATACACAAATATTAAGTCATTTGATAAACATCATATAGCAAGCAGCGTGATGGGTGCCCCTCTCTATTGACATTGCAAGAGGTTTTCAGTAAGAAAAAGCTTACAGCACCTGGTATTCCCAGGCGGTCTCCCATCCAAGTACTAACCAGGCCCGACCCTGCTTAGCTTCCGAGATCGGACGAGATCGGGCGTATTCAGCGTGGTATGGCCGTAAGCAATTATTGCAGCTGCAACTTTGCATTATAAACACATATGAGCCCATTACGACAACACAGTGTTTGACATTTTTGACAGGAACTTTTCCAACATCAGAGCCCTTCATTCATGTTGTTTGCACACTACTAAATGCAGTGTGCATTATTACACGCGGGAATGCTGCACACAAGACATAATAAGAAGCGCTTAAATCCAGGCAAGAAAGGGGGAACAAGTGACGATGCCAAAGTCACTTGATAGAAATCACATAGCAAGCAGCACGATGGGTGGCCCTCTCTATTGACATAGCAAGAGATTTTTTTGTAAGAAAAAGCTTACAGCACCTGGTATTCCCAGGCGGTCTCCCATCCAAGTACTAACCAGGCCCCACCCTCCTCAGCTTCCTAGATCAGACGAGATCGGGCGTATTCAGCGTGGTATTGCCGTAAGCAATTAGTACTGCCGCAACTTAGCATTATATACACATACGACCCCATAACTACAGTACAGTACTGACATTTTTGACAGGAACTTTTTGCCAACATCAAAGCCCTTCATTCATGTTGTTTGCACAGTACTAAATGCAGTCTGCATTATTACAAGCAGGAATGCTGCACACAAGAAATGCACACAAGAAATAAGAAGAAGCGCTTAAATCCAGGCAAGAAAGGGGGAACAATTGACAATGCCAAAGTCGCTTGATAGAAATCACACAGCAAGCAGCACGATGGGTGCCCCTCTCTATGGACATGGCAGCAGTGTAGAGGTTTTTGTAAGAAAAAACTTACAGCACCTGGTATTCCCAGGCGGTCTCCCATCCAAGTACTAACCAGGCCCGACCCTCCTCAGCTTCCGATATCGGACTAATTCAGCGCGGTATGGCCGCAAGTAATAAGTACTGCCGCAACATTGCATTATATACACATTGGACCCCATAACTACAGCACAGTACTGACATTTTTGACAGGAAGTTTTGCCAACGCGAAAGCCTTTCATTCATGTTGTTTGCACGGTACTAAATGCAGTCTGCATTATTACAAGCAGGAATGCTGCACACAAGACATAATAAGAAGCGCTTAAATCCAGGCAAGAAAGGGGGAAAAACTGACGATTCCAAAGTCACTTGATAGAAATCACACAGCAAGCAGCGTGATGGGTGCCCCTCTCTATTGACATAGCAAGAGATTTTTATTAAGAAAAAGCTTACAGCACCTGGTATTCCCAGGCGGTCTCCCATCCAAGTACTAACCAGGCCCGACCCTGCTTAGCTTCCGAGATCGGACAAGATCGGGCGTATTCAGCGTGGTATGGCCGTAAGCAATTATTGCAGCCGCAACTTTGCATTATATACAAATACGACCCCATTACGACAACACAGTGTTTGACATTTTTGACAGGAACTTTTCCAACATCAGAGCCCTTCATTCATGTTGTTTGCACAATACTAAATGCAGTCTGCATTATTACAAGCAGGAATGCTGCACACAAGAAATGCACACAAGAAATAAGAAGAAGCGCTTAAATCCAGGCAAGAAAGGGGAACAATTGACGATGCCAAAGTCGCTTGATAGAAATCACACAGCAAGCAGCACGATGAGTGCCCCTCTCTATAGACATAGCAGCAGTGTAGAGGTTTTTGTAAGAAAAAACTTACAGCACCTGGTATTCCCAGGCGGTCTCCCATCCAGTTACTAACCAGGCCCGACCCTCCTCAGCTTCCGAGATTGGACAAACTCAGCGTGGTATGGCCGTAAGCAATTATTGCAGCCGCAACTTTGCATTATACACACATATGACCCCATTACGACAACACAGTGTTTGACATTTTTGACAGGAACTTTTCCAACATCAGAGCCCTTAATTCATGTCGTTTGTGCAGTACTAAATCCAGTCTGCATTATAACAAGCAGGAATGCTGCACACAAGTAAAAATAAGAAGTTGCGCTTAAATCCAGGCAAGAAAGGGGGAACAATTGACAATGCCAAAGTCACTTAATAGAAATCACATAGCAAGCAGCAGGATGGGTGCCCCTCTCTATAGACATAGCAACAGGTTTTTGTAAGAAAAAGCTTACAGCACCTGGTATCCCCAGGCGGTCTCCAATCCAAGTACTGACCAGGCCCGACCCTCCTCAGCTTCCGATATCGGACTAATTCAGCGCAGTATGGCCGCAAGTAATAAGTACTGTCGCAACTTTGCATTATATACACATATGACCCCATAACTACAGCACAGTACTGACATTTTTGACAGGAACTTTTTGCCAACGTGAAAGCCCTTCATTCATATTGTTTGCACGGTACTAAATGCAGTCTGCATTATTACAAGCAGGAATGCTGCACACAAGAAATAAGAAGAAGCGCCTAAATCCAGGCAAGAAAGGGGGAAAAATTGACAATGCCAAAGTAATTTGATAAAAATCACATAGCCAGCAGCGCGATGGGTGCCCCTCTCTATTGACAGAACAAGAGATTTTTTGTAAGAAAAAGCTTACAGCACCTGGTATTCCCAGGCGGTCTCCCATCCAAGTACTAACCAGGCCCGACCCTGCTTAGCTTCCGAGATCGGACGAGATCGGGCGTATTCAGCGTGGTATGGCCGTAAGCAATTATTGCAGCTGCAACTTTGCATTATAAACACATATGAGCCCATTACGACAACACAGTGTTTGACACTTTTGACTGTAACTTTTCCAACATCAGAGCCCTTAATTCATGTCTTTTGTGAAGTACTAAATCCAATCTGCATCAAGACAAGCAGGAATGCTGCACACAAGACATAATAAGAAGCGCTGAAATCCAGGCAAGAAAGGGGGAACAACTGACGATGCCAAAGTCACTTGATAGAAATCACATAGCAAGCAGCGTGATGGGTGCCCCTCTCTATTGACATAACAACAGGTTTTTTGGAAGAAAAAACTTACAGCACCTGGTATTCCCAGGCGGTCTCCCATCCAAGTACTAACCAGGCCCGACCCTCCTCAGCTTCCGATATCGGACTAATTCAGCGCGTTATGGCCGCAAGTAATAAGTACTGCCGCAACATTGCATTATATACACATTGGACCCCATAACTACAGCACAGTACTGACATTTTTGACAGGAAGTTTTGCCAACGTGAAAGCCCTTCATTCATGTTGTTTGCACGGTACTAAATGCAGTCTGCATTATTACAAGCAGGAATGCTGCACACAAGAAATGAGAAGAAGCACCTAAATCCAGGCAAGAAAGGGGGAAAAATTGAAAATGCCAAAGTAATTTGATAAAATCACATAGCCAGCAGCGCGATGGGTGCCCCTCTCTTTTGACATAGCAAGAGATTTTTTGTAAGAAAAAGCTTACAGCACCTGGTATTCCCAGGCGGTCTCCCATCCAAGTACTAACCAGGCCCGACCCTGCTTAGCTTCCGAGATCGGACGAGATCGGGCGTATTCAGCGTGGTATGGCCGTAAGCAATTATTGCAGCCGCAACTTTGCATTATAAACACATACGAGCCCATTACGACAACACAGTGTTTGACGCTTTTGACTGTAACTTTTTCAACATCAGAGCCCTTCATTCATGTCTTTTGTGCAGTACTAAATGGAGTCTGCATTATTACAAGCAGGAATGCTGCACACAAGACATAATAAGAAGCGCTTAAATCCAGGCAAGAAAGGGGGAAAAATTGACAATGCCAAAGTAATTTGATAAAAATCACATAGCAAGCAGCGTGATGGGTGCCCCTCTCTATTGACATAGCAAGAGGTTTTTAGTAAGAAAAAGCTTACAGCACCTGGTATTCCCAGGCGGTCTCCCATCCAAGTACTAACCAGGCCCGACCCTGCTTAGCTTCCGAGATCGGACGAGATCGGGCGTTTTCAGCGTGGTATGGCCGTAAGCAATTATTGCAGCCGCAACTTTGCATTATATACACATACGACCCCATAACTACAGTATAGTACTGACATTTTTGACAGGAACTTTTTGCCAACATCAAAGCCCTTCATTCATGTTGTTTGCACAGTACTAAATGCAGTCTGCATTATTACAAGCAGGAATGCTGCACACAAGAAATGCACACAAGAAATAAGAAGAAGCGCTTAAATCCAGGCAAGAAAGGGGAACAATTGACGATGCCAAAGTCGCTTGATAGAAATCACACAGCAAGCAGCACGATGAGTGCCCTTCTCTATAGACATAGCAGCAGTGTAGAGGTTTTTGTAAGAAAAAACTTACAGCACCTGGTATTCCCAGGCGGTCTCCCATCCAGTTACTAACCAGGCCCGACCCTCCTCAGCTTCCGAGATTGGACAAACTCAGCGTGGTATGGCCGTAAGCAATTATTGCAGCCGCAACTTTGCATTATACACACATATGACCCCATTACGACAACACAGTGTTTGACATTTTTGACAGGAACTTTTCCAACATCAGAGCCCTTAATTCATGTCGTTTGTGCAGTACTAAATCCAGTCTGCATTATAACAAGCAGGAATGCTGCACACAAGTAAAAATAAGAAGTTGCGCTTAAATCCAGGCAAGAAAGGGGGAACAATTGACAATGCCAAAGTCACTTAATAGAAATCACATAGCAAGCAGCAGGATGGGTGCCCCTCTCTATAGACATAGCAACAGGTTTTTGTAAGAAAAAGCTTACAGCACCTGGTATCCCCAGGCGGTCTCCAATCCAAGTACTGACCAGGCCCGACCCTCCTCAGCTTCCGATATCGGACTAATTCAGCGCAGTATGGCCGCAAGTAATAAGTACTGTCGCAACTTTGCATTATATACACATATGACCCCATAACTACAGCACAGTACTGACATTTTTGACAGGAACTTTTTGCCAACGTGAAAGCCCTTCATTCATATTGTTTGCACGGTACTAAATGCAGTCTGCATTATTACAAGCAGGAATGCTGCACACAAGAAATAAGAAGAAGCGCCTAAATCCAGGCAAGAAAGGGGGAAAAATTGACAATGCCAAAGTAATTTGATAAAAATCACATAGCCAGCAGCGCGATGGGTGCCCCTCTCTATTGACAGAACAAGAGATTTTTTGTAAGAAAAAGCTTACAGCACCTGGTATTCCCAGGCGGTCTCCCATCCAAGTACTAACCAGGCCCGACCCTGCTTAGCTTCCGAGATCGGACGAGATCGGGCGTATTCAGCGTGGTATGGCCGTAAGCAATTATTGCAGCTGCAACTTTGCATTATAAACACATATGAGCCCATTACGACAACACAGTGTTTGACACTTTTGACTGTAACTTTTCCAACATCAGAGCCCTTAATTCATGTCTTTTGTGAAGTACTAAATCCAATCTGCATCAAGACAAGCAGGAATGCTGCACACAAGACATAATAAGAAGCGCTGAAATCCAGGCAAGAAAGGGGGAACAACTGACGATGCCAAAGTCACTTGATAGAAATCACATAGCAAGCAGCGTGATGGGTGCCCCTCTCTATTGACATAACAACAGGTTTTTTGGAAGAAAAAACTTACAGCACCTGGTATTCCCAGGCGGTCTCCCATCCAAGTACTAACCAGGCCCGACCCTCCTCAGCTTCCGATATCGGACTAATTCAGCGCGTTATGGCCGCAAGTAATAAGTACTGCCGCAACATTGCATTATATACACATTGGACCCCATAACTACAGCACAGTACTGACATTTTTGACAGGAAGTTTTGCCAACGTGAAAGCCCTTCATTCATGTTGTTTGCACGGTACTAAATGCAGTCTGCATTATTACAAGCAGGAATGCTGCACACAAGAAATGAGAAGAAGCACCTAAATCCAGGCAAGAAAGGGGGAAAAATTGAAAATGCCAAAGTAATTTGATAAAATCACATAGCCAGCAGCGCGATGGGTGCCCCTCTCTTTTGACATAGCAAGAGATTTTTTGTAAGAAAAAGCTTACAGCACCTGGTATTCCCAGGCGGTCTCCCATCCAAGTACTAACCAGGCCCGACCCTGCTTAGCTTCCGAGATCGGACGAGATCGGGCGTATTCAGCGTGGTATGGCCGTAAGCAATTATTGCAGCCGCAACTTTGCATTATAAACACATACGAGCCCATTACGACAACACAGTGTTTGACACTTTTGACTGTAACTTTTTCAACATCAGAGCCCTTCATTCATGTCTTTTGTGCAGTACTAAATGGAGTCTGCATTATTACAAGCAGGAATGCTGCACACAAGACATAATAAGAAGCGCTTAAATCCAGGCAAGAAAGGGGGAAAAATTGACAATGCCAAAGTAATTTGATAAAAATCACATAGCAAGCAGCGTGATGGGTGCCCCTCTCTATTGACATAGCAAGAGGTTTTTAGTAAGAAAAAGCTTACAGCACCTGGTATTCCCAGGCGGTCTCCCATCCAAGTACTAACCAGGCCCGACCCTGCTTAGCTTCCGAGATCGGACGAGATCGGGCGTTTTCAGCGTGGTATGGCCGTAAGCAATTATTGCAGCCGCAACTTTGCATTATATACACATACGACCCCATAACTACAGTATAGTACTGACATTTTTGACAGGAACTTTTTGCCAACATCAAAGCCCTTCATTCATGTTGTTTGCACAGTACTAAATGCAGTCTGCATTATTACAAGCAGGAATGCTGCACACAAGAAATGCACACAAGAAATAAGAAGAAGCGCTTAAATCCAGGCAAGAAAGGGGAACAATTGACGATGCCAAAGTCGCTTGATAGAAATCACACAGCAAGCAGCACGATGAGTGCCCTTCTCTATAGACATAGCAGCAGTGTAGAGGTTTTTGTAAGAAAAAACTTACAGCACCTGGTATTCCCAGGCGGTCTCCCATCCAGTTACTAACCAGGCCCGACCCTCCTCAGCTTCCGAGATTGGACAAACTCAGCGTGGTATGGCCGTAAGCAATTATTGCAGCCGCAACTTTGCATTATACACACATATGACCCCATTACGACAACACAGTGTTTGACATTTTTGACAGGAACTTTTCCAACATCAGAGCCCTTAATTCATGTCGTTTGTGCAGTACTAAATCCAGTCTGCATTATAACAAGCAGGAATGCTGCACACAAGTAAAAATAAGAAGTTGCGCTCAAATCCAGGCAAGAAAGGGGGAACAATTGACAATGCCAAAGTCACTTAATAGAAATCACATAGCAAGCAGCAGGATGGGTGCCCCTCTCTATAGACATAGCAACAGGTTTTTGTAAGAAAAAGCTTACAGCACCTGGTATTCCCAGGCGGTCTCCAATCCAAGTACTGACCAGGCCCGACCCTCCTCAGCTTCCGATATCGGACTAATTCAGCGCAGTATGGCCGCAAGTAATAAGTACTGTCGCAACTTTGCATTATATACACATATGACCCCATAACTACAACACAGTACTGACATTTTTGACAGGAACTTTTTGCCAACGTGAAAGCCCTTCATTCATATTGTTTGCACGGTACTAAATGCACTGTGCATTATTACAAGCAGGAATGCTGCACACAAGAAATAAGAAGAAGCGCCTAAATCCAGGCAAGAAAGGGGGAAAAATTGACAATGCCAAAGTAATTTGATAAAAATCACATAGCCAGCAGCGCGATGGGTGCCCCTCTCTATTGACAGAGCAAGAGATTTTTTGTAAGAAAAAGCTTACAGCACCTGGTATTCCCAGGCGGTCTCCCATCCAAGTACTAACCAGGCCCGACCCTCCTCAGCTTCCGATATCGGACTAATTCAGCGCGGTATGGCCGCAAGTAATAAGTACTGCCGCAACATTGCATTATATACACATTGGACCCCATAACTACAGCACAGTACTGACATTTTTGACAGGAAGTTTTGCCAACGCGAAAGCCTTTCATTCATGTTGTTTGCACGGTACTAAATGCAGTCTGCATTATTACAAGCAGGAATGCTGCACACAAGACATAATAAGAAGCGCTTAAATCCAGGCAAGAAAGGGGGAAAAACTGACGATTCCAAAGTCACTTGATAGAAATCACACAGCAAGCAGCGTGATGGGTGCCCCTCTCTATTGACATAGCAAGAGATTTTTATTAAGAAAAAGCTTACAGCACCTGGTATTCCCAGGCGGTCTCCCATCCAAGTACTAACCAGGCCCGACCCTGCTTAGCTTCCGAGATCGGACAAGATCGGGCGTATTCAGCGTGGTATGGCCGTAAGCAATTATTGCAGCCGCAACTTTGCATTATATACAAATACGACCCCATTACGACAACACAGTGTTTGACATTTTTGACAGGAACTTTTCCAACATCAGAGCCCTTCATTCATGTTGTTTGCACAATACTAAATGCAGTCTGCATTATTACAAGCAGGAATGCTGCACACAAGAAATGCACACAAGAAATAAGAAGAAGCGCTTAAATCCAGGCAAGAAAGGGGAACAATTGACGATGCCAAAGTCGCTTGATAGAAATCACACAGCAAGCAGCACGATGAGTGCCCCTCTCTATAGACATAGCAGCAGTGTAGAGGTTTTTGTAAGAAAAAACTTACAGCACCTGGTATTCCCAGGCGGTCTCCCATCCAGTTACTAACCAGGCCCGACCCTCCTCAGCTTCCGAGATTGGACAAACTCAGCGTGGTATGGCCGTAAGCAATTATTGCAGCCGCAACTTTGCATTATACACACATATGACCCCATTACGACAACACAGTGTTTGACATTTTTGACAGGAACTTTTCCAACATCAGAGCCCTTAATTCATGTCGTTTGTGCAGTACTAAATCCAGTCTGCATTATAACAAGCAGGAATGCTGCACACAAGTAAAAATAAGAAGTTGCGCTTAAATCCAGGCAAGAAAGGGGGAACAATTGACAATGCCAAAGTCACTTAATAGAAATCACATAGCAAGCAGCAGGATGGGTGCCCCTCTCTATAGACATAGCAACAGGTTTTTGTAAGAAAAAGCTTACAGCACCTGGTATCCCCAGGCGGTCTCCAATCCAAGTACTGACCAGGCCCGACCCTCCTCAGCTTCCGATATCGGACTAATTCAGCGCAGTATGGCCGCAAGTAATAAGTACTGTCGCAACTTTGCATTATATACACATATGACCCCATAACTACAGCACAGTACTGACATTTTTGACAGGAACTTTTTGCCAACGTGAAAGCCCTTCATTCATATTGTTTGCACGGTACTAAATGCAGTCTGCATTATTACAAGCAGGAATGCTGCACACAAGAAATAAGAAGAAGCGCCTAAATCCAGGCAAGAAAGGGGGAAAAATTGACAATGCCAAAGTAATTTGATAAAAATCACATAGCCAGCAGCGCGATGGGTGCCCCTCTCTATTGACAGAACAAGAGATTTTTTGTAAGAAAAAGCTTACAGCACCTGGTATTCCCAGGCGGTCTCCCATCCAAGTACTAACCAGGCCCGACCCTGCTTAGCTTCCGAGATCGGACGAGATCGGGCGTATTCAGCGTGGTATGGCCGTAAGCAATTATTGCAGCTGCAACTTTGCATTATAAACACATATGAGCCCATTACGACAACACAGTGTTTGACACTTTTGACTGTAACTTTTCCAACATCAGAGCCCTTAATTCATGTCTTTTGTGAAGTACTAAATCCAATCTGCATCAAGACAAGCAGGAATGCTGCACACAAGACATAATAAGAAGCGCTGAAATCCAGGCAAGAAAGGGGGAACAACTGACGATGCCAAAGTCACTTGATAGAAATCACATAGCAAGCAGCGTGATGGGTGCCCCTCTCTATTGACATAACAACAGGTTTTTTGGAAGAAAAAACTTACAGCACCTGGTATTCCCAGGCGGTCTCCCATCCAAGTACTAACCAGGCCCGACCCTCCTCAGCTTCCGATATCGGACTAATTCAGCGCGTTATGGCCGCAAGTAATAAGTACTGCCGCAACATTGCATTATATACACATTGGACCCCATAACTACAGCACAGTACTGACATTTTTGACAGGAAGTTTTGCCAACGTGAAAGCCCTTCATTCATGTTGTTTGCACGGTACTAAATGCAGTCTGCATTATTACAAGCAGGAATGCTGCACACAAGAAATGAGAAGAAGCACCTAAATCCAGGCAAGAAAGGGGGAAAAATTGAAAATGCCAAAGTAATTTGATAAAATCACATAGCCAGCAGCGCGATGGGTGCCCCTCTCTTTTGACATAGCAAGAGATTTTTTGTAAGAAAAAGCTTACAGCACCTGGTATTCCCAGGCGGTCTCCCATCCAAGTACTAACCAGGCCCGACCCTGCTTAGCTTCCGAGATCGGACGAGATCGGGCGTATTCAGCGTGGTATGGCCGTAAGCAATTATTGCAGCCGCAACTTTGCATTATAAACACATACGAGCCCATTACGACAACACAGTGTTTGACGCTTTTGACTGTAACTTTTTCAACATCAGAGCCCTTCATTCATGTCTTTTGTGCAGTACTAAATGGAGTCTGCATTATTACAAGCAGGAATGCTGCACACAAGACATAATAAGAAGCGCTTAAATCCAGGCAAGAAAGGGGGAAAAATTGACAATGCCAAAGTAATTTGATAAAAATCACATAGCAAGCAGCGTGATGGGTGCCCCTCTCTATTGACATAGCAAGAGGTTTTTAGTAAGAAAAAGCTTACAGCACCTGGTATTCCCAGGCGGTCTCCCATCCAAGTACTAACCAGGCCCGACCCTGCTTAGCTTCCGAGATCGGACGAGATCGGGCGTTTTCAGCGTGGTATGGCCGTAAGCAATTATTGCAGCCGCAACTTTGCATTATATACACATACGACCCCATAACTACAGTATAGTACTGACATTTTTGACAGGAACTTTTTGCCAACATCAAAGCCCTTCATTCATGTTGTTTGCACAGTACTAAATGCAGTCTGCATTATTACAAGCAGGAATGCTGCACACAAGAAATGCACACAAGAAATAAGAAGAAGCGCTTAAATCCAGGCAAGAAAGGGGAACAATTGACGATGCCAAAGTCGCTTGATAGAAATCACACAGCAAGCAGCACGATGAGTGCCCTTCTCTATAGACATAGCAGCAGTGTAGAGGTTTTTGTAAGAAAAAACTTACAGCACCTGGTATTCCCAGGCGGTCTCCCATCCAGTTACTAACCAGGCCCGACCCTCCTCAGCTTCCGAGATTGGACAAACTCAGCGTGGTATGGCCGTAAGCAATTATTGCAGCCGCAACTTTGCATTATACACACATATGACCCCATTACGACAACACAGTGTTTGACATTTTTGACAGGAACTTTTCCAACATCAGAGCCCTTAATTCATGTCGTTTGTGCAGTACTAAATCCAGTCTGCATTATAACAAGCAGGAATGCTGCACACAAGTAAAAATAAGAAGTTGCGCTTAAATCCAGGCAAGAAAGGGGGAACAATTGACAATGCCAAAGTCACTTAATAGAAATCACATAGCAAGCAGCAGGATGGGTGCCCCTCTCTATAGACATAGCAACAGGTTTTTGTAAGAAAAAGCTTACAGCACCTGGTATCCCCAGGCGGTCTCCAATCCAAGTACTGACCAGGCCCGACCCTCCTCAGCTTCCGATATCGGACTAATTCAGCGCAGTATGGCCGCAAGTAATAAGTACTGTCGCAACTTTGCATTATATACACATATGACCCCATAACTACAGCACAGTACTGACATTTTTGACAGGAACTTTTTGCCAACGTGAAAGCCCTTCATTCATATTGTTTGCACGGTACTAAATGCAGTCTGCATTATTACAAGCAGGAATGCTGCACACAAGAAATAAGAAGAAGCGCCTAAATCCAGGCAAGAAAGGGGGAAAAATTGACAATGCCAAAGTAATTTGATAAAAATCACATAGCCAGCAGCGCGATGGGTGCCCCTCTCTATTGACAGAACAAGAGATTTTTTGTAAGAAAAAGCTTACAGCACCTGGTATTCCCAGGCGGTCTCCCATCCAAGTACTAACCAGGCCCGACCCTGCTTAGCTTCCGAGATCGGACGAGATCGGGCGTATTCAGCGTGGTATGGCCGTAAGCAATTATTGCAGCTGCAACTTTGCATTATAAACACATATGAGCCCATTACGACAACACAGTGTTTGACACTTTTGACTGTAACTTTTCCAACATCAGAGCCCTTAATTCATGTCTTTTGTGAAGTACTAAATCCAATCTGCATCAAGACAAGCAGGAATGCTGCACACAAGACATAATAAGAAGCGCTGAAATCCAGGCAAGAAAGGGGGAACAACTGACGATGCCAAAGTCACTTGATAGAAATCACATAGCAAGCAGCGTGATGGGTGCCCCTCTCTATTGACATAACAACAGGTTTTTTGGAAGAAAAAACTTACAGCACCTGGTATTCCCAGGCGGTCTCCCATCCAAGTACTAACCAGGCCCGACCCTCCTCAGCTTCCGATATCGGACTAATTCAGCGCGTTATGGCCGCAAGTAATAAGTACTGCCGCAACATTGCATTATATACACATTGGACCCCATAACTACAGCACAGTACTGACATTTTTGACAGGAAGTTTTGCCAACGTGAAAGCCCTTCATTCATGTTGTTTGCACGGTACTAAATGCAGTCTGCATTATTACAAGCAGGAATGCTGCACACAAGAAATGAGAAGAAGCACCTAAATCCAGGCAAGAAAGGGGGAAAAATTGAAAATGCCAAAGTAATTTGATAAAATCACATAGCCAGCAGCGCGATGGGTGCCCCTCTCTTTTGACATAGCAAGAGATTTTTTGTAAGAAAAAGCTTACAGCACCTGGTATTCCCAGGCGGTCTCCCATCCAAGTACTAACCAGGCCCGACCCTGCTTAGCTTCCGAGATCGGACGAGATCGGGCGTATTCAGCGTGGTATGGCCGTAAGCAATTATTGCAGCCGCAACTTTGCATTATAAACACATACGAGCCCATTACGACAACACAGTGTTTGACACTTTTGACTGTAACTTTTTCAACATCAGAGCCCTTCATTCATGTCTTTTGTGCAGTACTAAATGGAGTCTGCATTATTACAAGCAGGAATGCTGCACACAAGACATAATAAGAAGCGCTTAAATCCAGGCAAGAAAGGGGGAAAAATTGACAATGCCAAAGTAATTTGATAAAAATCACATAGCAAGCAGCGTGATGGGTGCCCCTCTCTATTGACATAGCAAGAGGTTTTTAGTAAGAAAAAGCTTACAGCACCTGGTATTCCCAGGCGGTCTCCCATCCAAGTACTAACCAGGCCCGACCCTGCTTAGCTTCCGAGATCGGACGAGATCGGGCGTTTTCAGCGTGGTATGGCCGTAAGCAATTATTGCAGCCGCAACTTTGCATTATATACACATACGACCCCATAACTACAGTATAGTACTGACATTTTTGACAGGAACTTTTTGCCAACATCAAAGCCCTTCATTCATGTTGTTTGCACAGTACTAAATGCAGTCTGCATTATTACAAGCAGGAATGCTGCACACAAGAAATGCACACAAGAAATAAGAAGAAGCGCTTAAATCCAGGCAAGAAAGGGGAACAATTGACGATGCCAAAGTCGCTTGATAGAAATCACACAGCAAGCAGCACGATGAGTGCCCTTCTCTATAGACATAGCAGCAGTGTAGAGGTTTTTGTAAGAAAAAACTTACAGCACCTGGTATTCCCAGGCGGTCTCCCATCCAGTTACTAACCAGGCCCGACCCTCCTCAGCTTCCGAGATTGGACAAACTCAGCGTGGTATGGCCGTAAGCAATTATTGCAGCCGCAACTTTGCATTATACACACATATGACCCCATTACGACAACACAGTGTTTGACATTTTTGACAGGAACTTTTCCAACATCAGAGCCCTTAATTCATGTCGTTTGTGCAGTACTAAATCCAGTCTGCATTATAACAAGCAGGAATGCTGCACACAAGTAAAAATAAGAAGTTGCGCTCAAATCCAGGCAAGAAAGGGGGAACAATTGACAATGCCAAAGTCACTTAATAGAAATCACATAGCAAGCAGCAGGATGGGTGCCCCTCTCTATAGACATAGCAACAGGTTTTTGTAAGAAAAAGCTTACAGCACCTGGTATTCCCAGGCGGTCTCCAATCCAAGTACTGACCAGGCCCGACCCTCCTCAGCTTCCGATATCGGACTAATTCAGCGCAGTATGGCCGCAAGTAATAAGTACTGTCGCAACTTTGCATTATATACACATATGACCCCATAACTACAGCACAGTACTGACATTTTTGACAGGAACTTTTTGCCAACGTGAAAGCCCTTCATTCATATTGTTTGCACGGTACTAAATGCACTGTGCATTATTACAAGCAGGAATGCTGCACACAAGAAATAAGAAGAAGCGCCTAAATCCAGGCAAGAAAGGGGGAAAAATTGACAATGCCAAAGTAATTTGATAAAAATCACATAGCCAGCAGCGCGATGGGTGCCCCTCTCTATTGACAGAGCAAGAGATTTTTTGTAAGAAAAAGCTTACAGCACCTGGTATTCCCAGGCGGTCTCCCATCCAAGTACTAACCAGGCCCGACCCTGCTTAGCTTCCGAGATCGGACGAGATCGGGCGTATTCAGCGTGGTATGGCCGTAAGCAATTATTGCAGCTGCAACTTTGCATTATAAACACATATGAGCCCATTACGACAACACAGTGTTTGACACTTTTGACTGTAACTTTTCCAACATCAGAGCCCTTAATTCATGTCTTTTGTGAAGTACTAAATCCAATCTGCATCAAGACAAGCAGGAATGCTGCACACAAGACATAATAAGAAGCGCTGAAATCCAGGCAAGAAAGGGGGAACAACTGACGATGCCAAAGTCACTTGATAGAAATCACATAGCAAGCAGCGTGATGGGTGCCCCTCTCTATTGACATAACAACAGGTTTTTTGGAAGAAAAAGCTTACAGCACCTGGTATTCCCAGGCGGTCTCCCATCCAAGTACTAACCAGGCCGGACCCTCCTCAGCTTCCGATATCGGACTAATTCAGCGCGTTATGGCCGCAAGTAATAAGTACTGCCGCAACATTGCATTATATACACATTGGACCCCATAACTACAGCACAGTACTGACATTTTTGACAGGAAGTTTTGCCAACGTGAAAGCCCTTCATTCATGTTGTTTGCACGGTACTAAATGCAGTCTGCATTATTACAAGCAGGAATGCTGCACACAAGAAATGAGAAGAAGCACCTAAATCCAGGCAAGAAAGGGGGAAAAATTGACAATGCCAAAGTAATTTGATAAAATCACATAGCCAGCAGCGCGATGGGTGCCCCTCTCTTTTGACATAGCAAGAGATTTTTTGTAAGAAAAAGCTTACAGCACCTGGTATTCCCAGGCGGTCTCCCATCCAAGTACTAACCAGGCCCGACCCTGCTTAGCTTCCGAGATCGGACGAGATCGGGCGTATTCAGCGTGGTATGGCCGTAAGCAATTATTGCAGCCGCAACTTTGCATTATAAACACATACGAGCCCATTACGACAACACAGTGTTTGACACTTTTGACTGTAACTTTTTCAACATCAGAGCCCTTCATTCATGTCTTTTGTGCAGTACTAAATGGAGTCTGCATTATTACAAGCAGGAATGCTGCACACAAGACATAATAAGAAGCGCTTAAATCCAGGCAAGAAAGGGGGAAAAATTGACAATGCCAAAGTAATTTGATAAAAATCACATAGCCAGCAGCGCGATGGGTGCCCCTCTCTATTGACATAGCAAGAGGTTTTTAGTAAGAAAAAGCTTACAGCACCTGGTATTCCCAGGCGGTCTCCCATCCAAGTACTAACCAGGCCCGACCCTGCTTAGCTTCCGAGATCGGACGAGATCGGGCGTATTCAGCGTGGTATGGCCGTAAGCAATTATTGCAGCCGCAACTTTGCATTATATACACATACGACCCCATAACTACAGTATAGTACTGACATTTTTGACAGGAACTTTTTGCCAACATCAAAGCCCTTCATTCATGTTGTTTGCACAGTACTAAATGCAGTGTGCATTAATACACGCGGGAATGCTGCACACAAGACATGATAAGAAGCGCTTAAATCCAGGCAAGAAAGGGGGAACAAGTGACGATGCCAAAGTAATTTGATAAAAATCACATAGCCAGCAGCGCGATGGGTGCCCCTCTCTATTGACAGAGCAAGAGATTTTTTGTAAGAAAAAGCTTACAGCACCTGGTATTCCCAGGCGGTCTCCCATCCAAGTACTAACCAGGCCCGACCCTGCTTAGCTTCCGAGATCGGACGAGATCGGGCGTATTCAGCGTGGTATGGCCGTAAGCAATTATTGCAGCTGCAACTTTGCATTATAAACACATATGAGCCCATTACGACAACACAGTGTTTGACACTTTTGACTGTAACTTTTCCAACATCAGAGCCCTTAATTCATGTCTTTTGTGAAGTACTAAATCCAATCTGCATCAATACAAGCAGGAATGCTGCACACAAGACATAATAAGAAGCGCTGAAATCCAGGCAAGAAAGGGGGAACAACTGACGATGCCAAAGTCACTTGATAGAAATCACATAGCAAGCAGCGTGATGGGTGCCCCTCTCTATTGACATAACAACAGGTTTTTTGGAAGAAAAAGCTTAAAGCACCTGGTATTCCCAGGCGGTCTCCCATCCAAGTACTAACCAGGCCCGACCCTCCTCAGCTTCCGATATCGGTCTAATTCAGCGCGGCATGGCCGTAAGTTATAAGTACTGCCGCAACATTGCATTATATACACATACGACCCCATAACTACAGCACAGGACTGACATTTTTGACAGGAACTTTTTGCCAACGTGAAAGCCCTTCATTCATGTTGTTTGCACGGTACTAAATGCAGTCTGCATTATTACAAGCAGGAATGCTGCACACAAGAAATGAGAAAAAGCACCTAAATCCAGGCAAGAAAGGGGGAACAAGTGACGATGCCAAAGTAATTTGATAAAAATCACATAGCCAGCAGCGCGATGGGTGCCCCTCTCTATTGACAGAGCAAGAGATTTTTTGTAAGAAAAAGCTTACAGCACCTGGTATTCCCAGGCGGTCTCCCATCCAAGTACTAACCAGGCCCGACCCTGCTTAGCTTCCGAGATCGGACGAGATCGGGCGTATTCAGCGTGGTATGGCCGTAAGCAATTATTGCAGCTGCAACTTTGCATTATAAACACATATGAGCCCATTACGACAACACAGTGTTTGACACTTTTGACTGTAACTTTTCCAACATCAGAGCCCTTAATTCATGTCTTTTGTGAAGTACTAAATCCAATCTGCATCAATACAAGCAGGAATGCTGCACACAAGACATAATAAGAAGCGCTGAAATCCAGGCAAGAAAGGGGGAACAACTGACGATGCCAAAGTCACTTGATAGAAATCACATAGCAAGCAGCGTGATGGGTGCCCCTCTCTATTGACATAACAACAGGTTTTTTGGAAGAAAAAGCTTAAAGCACCTGGTATTCCCAGGCGGTCTCCCATCCAAGTACTAACCAGGCCCGACCCTCCTCAGCTTCCGATATCGGTCTAATTCAGCGCGGCATGGCCGTAAGTTATAAGTACTGCCGCAACATTGCATTATATACACATACGACCCCATAACTACAGCACAGGACTGACATTTTTGACAGGAACTTTTTGCCAACGTGAAAGCCCTTCATTCATGTTGTTTGCACGGTACTAAATGCAGTCTGCATTATTACAAGCAGGAATGCTGCACACAAGAAATGAGAAGAAGCACCTAAATCCAGGCAAGAAAGGGGGAAAAATTGACAATGCCAAAGTAATTTGATAAAAATCACATAGCCAGCAGCACAATGGGTGCCCCTCTCTATTGACAGAGCAAGAGATTTTTTGTAAGAAAAAGCTTACAGCACCTGGTATTCCCAGGCGGTCTCCCATCCAAGTACTAACCAGGCCCGACCCTGCTTAGCTTCCGAGATCGGACGAGATCGGGCGTATTCAGCGTGGTATGGCCGTAAGCAATTATTGCAGCCGCAACTTTGCATTATATACACATACGACCCCATTACGACAACAAAGTGTTTGACATTTTTGACAGGAACTTTTCCAACATCAGAGCCCTTCATTCATGTTGTTTTCACACTACTAAATGCAGTGTGCATTAATACACGCGGGAATGCTGCACACAAGACATGATAAGAAGCGCTTAAATCCAGGCAAGAAAGGGGGAACAAGTGACGATGCCAAAGTCACTTGATAGAAATCACATAGCAAGCAGCGCGATGGGTGCCCCTCTCTATTGACATAGCAAGAGATTTTTTGTAAGAAAAAGCTTACAGCACCTGGTATTCCCAGGCGGTCTCCCATCCAAGTACTAACCAGGCCCGACCCTGCTTAGCTTCCGAGATCGGACGAGATCGGGCGTATTCAGCGTGGTATGGCCATAAGCAATTATTGCAGCTGCAACTTTGCATTATAAACACATATGAGCCCATTACGACAACACAGTGTTTGACACTTTTGACTGTAACTTTTCCAACATCAGAGCCCTTAATTCATGTCTTTTGTGAAGTACTCAATCCAATCTGCATCAATACAAGCAGGAATGCTGCACACAAGACATAATAAGAAGCACTGAAATCCAGGCAAGAAAGGGGGAACAACTGACGATGCCAAAGTCACTTGATAGAAATCACATAGCAAGCAGCGTGATGGGTGCCCCTCTCTATTGACATAGCAACAGGTTTTTTGGAAGAAAAAGCTTAAAGCACCTGGTATTCCCAGGCGGTCTCCCATCCAATTACTAACCAGGCCCGACCCTCCTCAGCTTCCGATATCGGACTAATTCAGCGCGGCATGGCCGTAATTTATAAGTACTGCCGCAACATTGCATTATATACACATACGACCCCATAACTACAGCACAGGACTGACATTTTTGACAGGAACTTTTTGCCAACGTGAAAGCCCTTCATTCATGTTGTTTGCACGGTACTAAATGCAGTCTGCATTATTACAAGCAGGAATGCTGCACACAAGAAATGAGAAGAAGCACCTAAATCCAGGCAAGAAAGGGGGAAAAATTGACAATGCCAAAGTAATTTGATAAAAATCACATAGCCAGCAGCACGATGGGTGCCCCTCTCTATTGACAGAGCAAGAGATTTTTTGTAAGAAAAAGCTTACAGCACCTGGTATTCCCAGGCGGTCTCCCATCCAAGTACTAACCAGGCCCGACCCTGCTTAGCTTCCGAGATCGGACGAGATCGGGCGTATTCAGCGTGGTATGGCCGTAAGCCATTATCGCAGCTGCAACTTTGCATTATAAACACATATGAGCCCATTACGACAACACAGTGTTTGACACTTTTGACTGTAACTTTTCCAACATCAGAGCCCTTAATTCATGTCTTTTGTGAAGTACTAAATCCAATCTGCATCAATACAAGCAGGAATGCTGCACACAAGACATAATAAGAAGCGCTGAAATCCAGGCAAGAAAGGGGGAACAACTGACGCTGCCAAAGTCACTTGATAGAAATCACATAGCAAGCAGCGTGATGGGTGCCGCTCTCTATTGACATAGCATCAGGTTTTTAGTAAGAAAAAGCTTAAAGCACCTGGTATTCCCAGGCGGTCTCCCATCCAAGTACTAACCAGGCCCGACCCTCCTCAGCTTCCTAGATCAGACGAGATCGGGCGTATTCAGCGTGGTATTGCCGTAAGCAATTAGTACTGCCGCAACTTAGCATTATATACACATACGACCCCATAACTACAGTACAGTACTGACATTTTTGACAGGAACTTTTTGCCAACATCAAAGCCCTTCATTCATGTTGTTTGCACAGTACTAAATGCAGTCTGCATTATTACAAGCAGGAATGCTGCACACAAGAAATGCACACAAGAAATAAGAAGAAGCGCTTAAATCCAGGCAAGAAAGGGGGAACAATTGACAATGCCAAAGTCGCTTGATAGAAATCACACAGCAAGCAGCACGATGGCTGCCCCTCTCTATGGACATGGCAGAAGTGTAGAGGTTTTTGTAAGAAAAAACTTACAGCACCTGGTATTCCCAGGCGGTCTCCCATCCAAGTACTAACCAGGCCCGACCCTCCTCAGCTTCCGATATCGGACTAATTCAGCGCGGTATGGCCGCAAGTAATAAGTACTACCGCAACATTGCATTATATACACATTGGACCCCATAACTACAGCACAGTACTGACATTTTTGACCGGACGTTTTGCCAACGTGAAAGCCCTTCATTCATGTTGTTTGCACGGAACTAAATGCAGTCTGCATTATTACAAGCAGGAATGCTGCACACAAGAAATGAGAAGAAGCACCTAAATCCAGGAGAGAAAGGGGGAAAAATTGACAATGCCAAAGTAATTTGATAAAATCACATAGCCAGCAGCGCGATGGGTGCCCCTCTCTTTTGACATAGCAAGAGATTTTTAGTAAGAAAAAGCTTACAGCACCTGGTATTCCCAGGCGGTCTCCCATCCAAGTACTAACCAGGCCCGACCCTGCTTAGCTTCCGAGATCGGACGAGATCGGGCGTATTCAGCGTGGTATGGCCGTAAGCAATTATTGCAGCCGCAACTTTGCATTATATACACATACGACCCCATTACGACAACACAGTGTTTGACACTTTTGACTGTAACTTTTCCAACATCAGAGCCCTTAATTCATGTCTTTTGTGAAGTACTAAATCCAATCTGCATCAATACAAGCAGGAATGCTGCACACAAGACATAATAAGAAGCGCTTAAATCCAGGCAAGAAAGGGGGAACAAGTGACGATGCCAAAGTCACTTGATAGAAATCACATAGCAAGCAGCGCGATGGGTGCCCCTCTCTATTGACATAGCAAGAGATTTTTTGTAAGAAAAAGCTTACAGCACCTGGTATTCCCAGGCGGTCTCCCATCCAAGTACTAACCAGGCCCGACCCTGCTTAGCTTCCGAGATCGGACGGGATCGGGCGTATTCAGCGTGGTATGGCCGTAAGCAATTATTGCAGCCGCAACTTTGCATTATAAACACATACGAGCCCATTATGACAACACAGTGTTTGACACTTTTGACTGTAACTTTTTCAACATCAGAGCCCTTCATTCATGTCTTTTGTGCAGTACTAAATGGAGTCTGCATTATTACAAGCAGGAATGCTGCACACAAGACATAATAAGAAGCGCTTAAATCCAGGCAAGAAAGGGGGAAAAATTGACAATGCCAAAGTAATTTGATAAAAATCACATAGCCAGCAGCGCGATGGGTGCCCCTCTCTATTGACATAGCAAGAGGTTTTTTGTAAGAAAAAGCTT
>NC_137190.1:15880686-15905686 GCF_960531495.2 Zeus faber | reverse complement strand
CTGCACACAAGAAATAAGAAGAAGCGCCTAAATCCAGGCAAGAAAGGGGGAAAAATTGACAATGCCAAAGTAATTTGATAAAAATCACATAGCCAGCAGCGCGATGGGTGCCCCTCTCTTTTGACATAGCAAGAGATTTTTAGTAAGAAAAAGCTTACAGCACCTGGTATTCCCAGGCGGTCTCCCATCCAAGTACTAACCAGGCCCGACCCTGCTTAGCTTCCGAGATCGGACGAGATCGGGCGTATTCAGCGTGGTATGGCCGTAAGCAATTATTGCAGCCGCAACTTTGCATTATATACACATACGACCCCATTAGGACAACAAAGTGTTTGACATTTTTGACAGGAACTTTTCCAACATCAGAGCCCTTCATTCATGTTGTTTGCACACTACCAAATGCAGTGTGCATTAATACACGCGGGAATGCTGCACACAAGACATAATAAGAAGCGCTTAAATCCAGGCAAGAAAGGGGGAACAAGTGACGATGCCAAAGTCACTTGATAGAAATCACATAGCAAGCAGCGCGATGGGTGCCCCTCTCTATTGACATAGCAAGAGATTTTTAGTAAGAAAAAGCTTACAGCACCTGGTATTCCCAGGCGGTCTCCCATCCAAGTACTAACCAGGCCCGACCCTGCTTAGCTTCCGAGATCGGACGAGATCGGGCGTATTCAGCGTGGTATGGCCGTAAGCAATTATTGCAGCCGCAACTTTGCATTATATACACATAAGACCCCATAACTACAGTATAGTACTGACATTTTTGACAGGAATTTTTTGCCAACATCAAAGCCCTTCATTCATGTTGTTTGCACAGTACTAAATGCAGTCTGCATTATTACAAGCAGGAATGCTGCACACAAGAAATGCACACAAGAAATAAGAAGAAGCGCTTAAATCCAGGCAAGAAAGGGGAATAATTGACGATGCCAAAGTCGCTTGATAGAAATCACACAGCAAGCAGCACGATGAGTGCCCCTCTCAGTAGACATAGCAGCAGTGTAGAGGTTTTTGTAAGAAAAAACTTACAGCACCTGGTATTCCCAGGCGGTCTCCCATCCAAGTACTAACCAGGCCCGACCCTGCTTAGCTTCCGAGATCGGACGAGATCGGGCGTATTCAGCGTGGTATGGCCGTAAGCAATTATTGCAGCTGCAACTTTGCATTATAAACACATATGAGCCCATTACGACAACACAGTGTTTGACACTTTTGACTGTAACTTTTCCAACATCAGAGCCCTTAATTCATGTCTTTTGTGAAGTACTAAATCCAATCTGCATCAATACAAGCAGGAATGCTGCACACAAGACATAATAAGAAGCGCTGAAATCCAGGCAAGAAAGGGGGAAAAAACTGACGATGCCAAAGTCACTTGATAGAAATCACATAGCAAGCAGCGTGATGGGTGCCCCTCTCTATTGACATAACAACAGGTTTTTTGGAAGAAAAAGCTTAAAGCACCTGGTATTCCCAGGCGGTCTCCCATCCAAGTACTAACCAGGCCTGACCCTCCTCAGCTTCCGATATCGGACTTATTCAGCGCGGCATGGCCGTAAGTTATAAGTACTGCCGCAACATTGCATTATATACACATACGACCCCATAACTACAGCACAGGACTGACATTTTTGACAGGAAGTTTTTGCCAACGTGAAAGCCCTTCATTCATGTTGTTTGCACGGTACTAAATGCAGTCTGCATTATTACAAGCAGGAATGCTGCACACAAGAAATGAGAAGAAGCACCTAAATCCAGGCAAGAAAGGGGGAAAAATTGACAATGCCAAAGTAATTTGATAAAAATCACATAGCCAGCAGCGCGATGGGTGCCCCTCTCTATTGACATAGCAAGAGATTTTTAGTAAGAAAAAGCTTACAGCACCTGGTATTCCCAGGCGGTCTCCCATCCAAGTACTAACCAGGCCCGACCCTGCTTAGCTTCCGAGATCGGACGAGATCGGGCGTATTCAGCGTGGTATGGCCGTAAGCAATTATTGCAGCTGCAACTTTGCATTATAAACACATATGAGCCCATTACGACAACACAGTGTTTGACACTTTTGACTGTAACTTTTCCAACATCAGAGCCCTTAATTCATGTCTTTTGTGAAGTACTAAATCCAATCTGCATCAAGACAAGCAGGAATGCTGCACACAAGACATAATAAGAAGCGCTGAAATCCAGGCAAGAAAGGGGGAACAACTGACGATGCCAAAGTCACTTGATAGAAATCACATAGCAAGCAGCGTGATGGGTGCCCCTCTCTATTGACATAACAACAGGTTTTTTGGAAGAAAAAACTTACAGCACCTGGTATTCACAGGCGGTCTCCCATCCAAGTACTAACCAGGCCCGACCCTCCTCAGCTTCCGATATCGGACTAATTCAGCGCGTTATGGCCGCAAGTAATAAGTACTGCCGCAACATTGCATTATATACACATTGGACCCCATAACTACAGCACAGTACTGACATTTTTGACAGGAACTTTTTGCCAACGTGAAAGCCCTTCATTCATATTGTTTGCACGGTACTAAATGCACTGTGCATTATTACAAGCAGGAATGCTGCACACAAAGAAGAAGCGCCTAAATCCAGGCAAGAAAGGGGGAAAAATTGACAATGCCAAAGTAATTTGATAAAAATCACATAGCCAGCAGCGCGATGGGTGCCCCTCTCTATTAACAGAGCAAGAGATTTTTTGTAAGAAAAAGCTTACAGCACCTGGTATTCCCAGGCGGTCTCCCATCCAAGTACTAACCAGGCCCGACCCTGCTTAGCTTCCGAGATCGGACGAGATCGGGCGTATTCAGCGTGGTATGGCCGTAAGCAATTATTGCAGCCGCAACCTTGCATTATAAACACATACGAGCCCATTACGACAACACAGTGTTTGACACTTTTGACTGTAACTTTTTCAACATCAGAGCCCTTCATTCATGTCTTTTGTGCAGTACTAAATGGAGTCTGCATTATTACAAGCAGGAATGCTGCACACAAGACATAATAAGAAGCGCCTAAATCCAGGCAAGAAAGGGGGAAAAATTGACAATGCCAAAGTCACTTGATAGAAATCACATAGCAAGCAGCGCGATGGGTGCCCCTCTCTATTGACAGAGCAAGAGATTTTTTGTAAGAAAAAGCTTACAGCACCTGGTATTCCCAGGCGGTCTCCCATCCAAGTACTAACCAGGCCCGACCCTGCTTAGCTTCCGAGATCGGACGAGATCGGGCGTATTCAGCGTGGTATGGCCGTAAGCAATTATTGCAGCCGCAACTTTGCATTATAAACACATACGAGCCCATTACGACAACACAGTGTTTGACACTTTTGACTGTAACTTTTTCAACATCAGAGCCCTTCATTCATGTCTTTTGTGCAGTACTAAATGGAGTCTGCATTATTACAAGCAGGAATGCTGCACACAAGACATAATAAGAAGCGCTTAAATCCAGGCAAGAAAGGGGGAAAAATTGACAATGCCAAAGTAATTTGATAAAAATCACATAGCCAGCAGCGCGATGGGTGCCCCTCTCTATTGACATAGCAAGAGGTTTTTAGTAAGAAAAAGCTTACAGCACCTGGTATTCCCAGGCGGTCTCCCATCCAAGTACTAACCAGGCCCCACCCTCCTCAGCTTCCTAGATCAGACGAGATCGGGCGTATTCAGCGTGGTATTGCCGTAAGCAATTAGTACTGCCGCAACTTAGCATTATATACACATACGACCCCATAACTACAGTACAGTACTGACATTTTTGACAGGAACTTTTTGCCAACATCAAAGCCCTTCATTCATGTTGTTTGCACAGTACTAAATGCAGTCTGCATTATTACAAGCAGGAATGCTGCACACAAGAAATGCACACAAGAAATAAGAAGAAGCGCTTAAATCCAGGCAAGAAAGGGGGAACAATTGACAATGCCAAAGTCGCTTGATAGAAATCACACAGCAAGCAGCACGATGGGTGCCCCTCTCTATGGACATGGCAGCAGTGTAGAGGTTTTTGTAAGAAAAAACTTACAGCACCTGGTATTCCCAGGCGGTCTCCCATCCAAGTACTAACCAGGCCCGACCCTCCTCAGCTTCCGATATCGGACTAATTCAGCGCGGTATGGCCGCAAGTAATAAGTACTGCCGCAACATTGCATTATATACACATTGGACCCCATAACTACAGCACAGTACTGACATTTTTGACAGGAAGTTTTGCCAACGCGAAAGCCTTTCATTCATGTTGTTTGCACGGTACTAAATGCAGTCTGCATTATTACAAGCAGGAATGCTGCACACAAGACATAATAAGAAGCGCTTAAATCCAGGCAAGAAAGGGGGAAAAACTGACGATTCCAAAGTCACTTGATAGAAATCACACAGCAAGCAGCGTGATGGGTGCCCCTCTCTATTGACATAGCAAGAGATTTTTATTAAGAAAAAGCTTACAGCACCTGGTATTCCCAGGCGGTCTCCCATCCAAGTACTAACCAGGCCCGACCCTGCTTAGCTTCCGAGATCGGACAAGATCGGGCGTATTCAGCGTGGTATGGCCGTAAGCAATTATTGCAGCCGCAACTTTGCATTATATACAAATACGACCCCATTACGACAACACAGTGTTTGACATTTTTGACAGGAACTTTTCCAACATCAGAGCCCTTCATTCATGTTGTTTGCACAATACTAAATGCAGTCTGCATTATTACAAGCAGGAATGCTGCACACAAGAAATGCACACAAGAAATAAGAAGAAGCGCTTAAATCCAGGCAAGAAAGGGGAACAATTGACGATGCCAAAGTCGCTTGATAGAAATCACACAGCAAGCAGCACGATGAGTGCCCCTCTCTATAGACATAGCAGCAGTGTAGAGGTTTTTGTAAGAAAAAACTTACAGCACCTGGTATTCCCAGGCGGTCTCCCATCCAGTTACTAACCAGGCCCGACCCTCCTCAGCTTCCGAGATTGGACAAACTCAGCGTGGTATGGCCGTAAGCAATTATTGCAGCCGCAACTTTGCATTATACACACATATGACCCCATTACGACAACACAGTGTTTGACATTTTTGACAGGAACTTTTCCAACATCAGAGCCCTTAATTCATGTCGTTTGTGCAGTACTAAATCCAGTCTGCATTATAACAAGCAGGAATGCTGCACACAAGTAAAAATAAGAAGTTGCGCTTAAATCCAGGCAAGAAAGGGGGAACAATTGACAATGCCAAAGTCACTTAATAGAAATCACATAGCAAGCAGCAGGATGGGTGCCCCTCTCTATAGACATAGCAACAGGTTTTTGTAAGAAAAAGCTTACAGCACCTGGTATCCCCAGGCGGTCTCCAATCCAAGTACTGACCAGGCCCGACCCTCCTCAGCTTCCGATATCGGACTAATTCAGCGCAGTATGGCCGCAAGTAATAAGTACTGTCGCAACTTTGCATTATATACACATATGACCCCATAACTACAGCACAGTACTGACATTTTTGACAGGAACTTTTTGCCAACGTGAAAGCCCTTCATTCATATTGTTTGCACGGTACTAAATGCAGTCTGCATTATTACAAGCAGGAATGCTGCACACAAGAAATAAGAAGAAGCGCCTAAATCCAGGCAAGAAAGGGGGAAAAATTGACAATGCCAAAGTAATTTGATAAAAATCACATAGCCAGCAGCGCGATGGGTGCCCCTCTCTATTGACAGAACAAGAGATTTTTTGTAAGAAAAAGCTTACAGCACCTGGTATTCCCAGGCGGTCTCCCATCCAAGTACTAACCAGGCCCGACCCTGCTTAGCTTCCGAGATCGGACGAGATCGGGCGTATTCAGCGTGGTATGGCCGTAAGCAATTATTGCAGCTGCAACTTTGCATTATAAACACATATGAGCCCATTACGACAACACAGTGTTTGACACTTTTGACTGTAACTTTTCCAACATCAGAGCCCTTAATTCATGTCTTTTGTGAAGTACTAAATCCAATCTGCATCAAGACAAGCAGGAATGCTGCACACAAGACATAATAAGAAGCGCTGAAATCCAGGCAAGAAAGGGGGAACAACTGACGATGCCAAAGTCACTTGATAGAAATCACATAGCAAGCAGCGTGATGGGTGCCCCTCTCTATTGACATAACAACAGGTTTTTTGGAAGAAAAAACTTACAGCACCTGGTATTCCCAGGCGGTCTCCCATCCAAGTACTAACCAGGCCCGACCCTCCTCAGCTTCCGATATCGGACTAATTCAGCGCGTTATGGCCGCAAGTAATAAGTACTGCCGCAACATTGCATTATATACACATTGGACCCCATAACTACAGCACAGTACTGACATTTTTGACAGGAAGTTTTGCCAACGTGAAAGCCCTTCATTCATGTTGTTTGCACGGTACTAAATGCAGTCTGCATTATTACAAGCAGGAATGCTGCACACAAGAAATGAGAAGAAGCACCTAAATCCAGGCAAGAAAGGGGGAAAAATTGAAAATGCCAAAGTAATTTGATAAAATCACATAGCCAGCAGCGCGATGGGTGCCCCTCTCTTTTGACATAGCAAGAGATTTTTTGTAAGAAAAAGCTTACAGCACCTGGTATTCCCAGGCGGTCTCCCATCCAAGTACTAACCAGGCCCGACCCTGCTTAGCTTCCGAGATCGGACGAGATCGGGCGTATTCAGCGTGGTATGGCCGTAAGCAATTATTGCAGCCGCAACTTTGCATTATAAACACATACGAGCCCATTACGACAACACAGTGTTTGACGCTTTTGACTGTAACTTTTTCAACATCAGAGCCCTTCATTCATGTCTTTTGTGCAGTACTAAATGGAGTCTGCATTATTACAAGCAGGAATGCTGCACACAAGACATAATAAGAAGCGCTTAAATCCAGGCAAGAAAGGGGGAAAAATTGACAATGCCAAAGTAATTTGATAAAAATCACATAGCAAGCAGCGTGATGGGTGCCCCTCTCTATTGACATAGCAAGAGGTTTTTAGTAAGAAAAAGCTTACAGCACCTGGTATTCCCAGGCGGTCTCCCATCCAAGTACTAACCAGGCCCGACCCTGCTTAGCTTCCGAGATCGGACGAGATCGGGCGTTTTCAGCGTGGTATGGCCGTAAGCAATTATTGCAGCCGCAACTTTGCATTATATACACATACGACCCCATAACTACAGTATAGTACTGACATTTTTGACAGGAACTTTTTGCCAACATCAAAGCCCTTCATTCATGTTGTTTGCACAGTACTAAATGCAGTCTGCATTATTACAAGCAGGAATGCTGCACACAAGAAATGCACACAAGAAATAAGAAGAAGCGCTTAAATCCAGGCAAGAAAGGGGAACAATTGACGATGCCAAAGTCGCTTGATAGAAATCACACAGCAAGCAGCACGATGAGTGCCCTTCTCTATAGACATAGCAGCAGTGTAGAGGTTTTTGTAAGAAAAAACTTACAGCACCTGGTATTCCCAGGCGGTCTCCCATCCAGTTACTAACCAGGCCCGACCCTCCTCAGCTTCCGAGATTGGACAAACTCAGCGTGGTATGGCCGTAAGCAATTATTGCAGCCGCAACTTTGCATTATACACACATATGACCCCATTACGACAACACAGTGTTTGACATTTTTGACAGGAACTTTTCCAACATCAGAGCCCTTAATTCATGTCGTTTGTGCAGTACTAAATCCAGTCTGCATTATAACAAGCAGGAATGCTGCACACAAGTAAAAATAAGAAGTTGCGCTTAAATCCAGGCAAGAAAGGGGGAACAATTGACAATGCCAAAGTCACTTAATAGAAATCACATAGCAAGCAGCAGGATGGGTGCCCCTCTCTATAGACATAGCAACAGGTTTTTGTAAGAAAAAGCTTACAGCACCTGGTATCCCCAGGCGGTCTCCAATCCAAGTACTGACCAGGCCCGACCCTCCTCAGCTTCCGATATCGGACTAATTCAGCGCAGTATGGCCGCAAGTAATAAGTACTGTCGCAACTTTGCATTATATACACATATGACCCCATAACTACAGCACAGTACTGACATTTTTGACAGGAACTTTTTGCCAACGTGAAAGCCCTTCATTCATATTGTTTGCACGGTACTAAATGCAGTCTGCATTATTACAAGCAGGAATGCTGCACACAAGAAATAAGAAGAAGCGCCTAAATCCAGGCAAGAAAGGGGGAAAAATTGACAATGCCAAAGTAATTTGATAAAAATCACATAGCCAGCAGCGCGATGGGTGCCCCTCTCTATTGACAGAACAAGAGATTTTTTGTAAGAAAAAGCTTACAGCACCTGGTATTCCCAGGCGGTCTCCCATCCAAGTACTAACCAGGCCCGACCCTGCTTAGCTTCCGAGATCGGACGAGATCGGGCGTATTCAGCGTGGTATGGCCGTAAGCAATTATTGCAGCTGCAACTTTGCATTATAAACACATATGAGCCCATTACGACAACACAGTGTTTGACACTTTTGACTGTAACTTTTCCAACATCAGAGCCCTTAATTCATGTCTTTTGTGAAGTACTAAATCCAATCTGCATCAAGACAAGCAGGAATGCTGCACACAAGACATAATAAGAAGCGCTGAAATCCAGGCAAGAAAGGGGGAACAACTGACGATGCCAAAGTCACTTGATAGAAATCACATAGCAAGCAGCGTGATGGGTGCCCCTCTCTATTGACATAACAACAGGTTTTTTGGAAGAAAAAACTTACAGCACCTGGTATTCCCAGGCGGTCTCCCATCCAAGTACTAACCAGGCCCGACCCTCCTCAGCTTCCGATATCGGACTAATTCAGCGCGTTATGGCCGCAAGTAATAAGTACTGCCGCAACATTGCATTATATACACATTGGACCCCATAACTACAGCACAGTACTGACATTTTTGACAGGAAGTTTTGCCAACGTGAAAGCCCTTCATTCATGTTGTTTGCACGGTACTAAATGCAGTCTGCATTATTACAAGCAGGAATGCTGCACACAAGAAATGAGAAGAAGCACCTAAATCCAGGCAAGAAAGGGGGAAAAATTGAAAATGCCAAAGTAATTTGATAAAATCACATAGCCAGCAGCGCGATGGGTGCCCCTCTCTTTTGACATAGCAAGAGATTTTTTGTAAGAAAAAGCTTACAGCACCTGGTATTCCCAGGCGGTCTCCCATCCAAGTACTAACCAGGCCCGACCCTGCTTAGCTTCCGAGATCGGACGAGATCGGGCGTATTCAGCGTGGTATGGCCGTAAGCAATTATTGCAGCCGCAACTTTGCATTATAAACACATACGAGCCCATTACGACAACACAGTGTTTGACACTTTTGACTGTAACTTTTTCAACATCAGAGCCCTTCATTCATGTCTTTTGTGCAGTACTAAATGGAGTCTGCATTATTACAAGCAGGAATGCTGCACACAAGACATAATAAGAAGCGCTTAAATCCAGGCAAGAAAGGGGGAAAAATTGACAATGCCAAAGTAATTTGATAAAAATCACATAGCAAGCAGCGTGATGGGTGCCCCTCTCTATTGACATAGCAAGAGGTTTTTAGTAAGAAAAAGCTTACAGCACCTGGTATTCCCAGGCGGTCTCCCATCCAAGTACTAACCAGGCCCGACCCTGCTTAGCTTCCGAGATCGGACGAGATCGGGCGTTTTCAGCGTGGTATGGCCGTAAGCAATTATTGCAGCCGCAACTTTGCATTATATACACATACGACCCCATAACTACAGTATAGTACTGACATTTTTGACAGGAACTTTTTGCCAACATCAAAGCCCTTCATTCATGTTGTTTGCACAGTACTAAATGCAGTCTGCATTATTACAAGCAGGAATGCTGCACACAAGAAATGCACACAAGAAATAAGAAGAAGCGCTTAAATCCAGGCAAGAAAGGGGAACAATTGACGATGCCAAAGTCGCTTGATAGAAATCACACAGCAAGCAGCACGATGAGTGCCCTTCTCTATAGACATAGCAGCAGTGTAGAGGTTTTTGTAAGAAAAAACTTACAGCACCTGGTATTCCCAGGCGGTCTCCCATCCAGTTACTAACCAGGCCCGACCCTCCTCAGCTTCCGAGATTGGACAAACTCAGCGTGGTATGGCCGTAAGCAATTATTGCAGCCGCAACTTTGCATTATACACACATATGACCCCATTACGACAACACAGTGTTTGACATTTTTGACAGGAACTTTTCCAACATCAGAGCCCTTAATTCATGTCGTTTGTGCAGTACTAAATCCAGTCTGCATTATAACAAGCAGGAATGCTGCACACAAGTAAAAATAAGAAGTTGCGCTCAAATCCAGGCAAGAAAGGGGGAACAATTGACAATGCCAAAGTCACTTAATAGAAATCACATAGCAAGCAGCAGGATGGGTGCCCCTCTCTATAGACATAGCAACAGGTTTTTGTAAGAAAAAGCTTACAGCACCTGGTATTCCCAGGCGGTCTCCAATCCAAGTACTGACCAGGCCCGACCCTCCTCAGCTTCCGATATCGGACTAATTCAGCGCAGTATGGCCGCAAGTAATAAGTACTGTCGCAACTTTGCATTATATACACATATGACCCCATAACTACAGCACAGTACTGACATTTTTGACAGGAACTTTTTGCCAACGTGAAAGCCCTTCATTCATATTGTTTGCACGGTACTAAATGCACTGTGCATTATTACAAGCAGGAATGCTGCACACAAGAAATAAGAAGAAGCGCCTAAATCCAGGCAAGAAAGGGGGAAAAATTGACAATGCCAAAGTAATTTGATAAAAATCACATAGCCAGCAGCGCGATGGGTGCCCCTCTCTATTGACAGAGCAAGAGATTTTTTGTAAGAAAAAGCTTACAGCACCTGGTATTCCCAGGCGGTCTCCCATCCAAGTACTAACCAGGCCCGACCCTCCTCAGCTTCCGATATCGGACTAATTCAGCGCGGTATGGCCGCAAGTAATAAGTACTGCCGCAACATTGCATTATATACACATTGGACCCCATAACTACAGCACAGTACTGACATTTTTGACAGGAAGTTTTGCCAACGCGAAAGCCTTTCATTCATGTTGTTTGCACGGTACTAAATGCAGTCTGCATTATTACAAGCAGGAATGCTGCACACAAGACATAATAAGAAGCGCTTAAATCCAGGCAAGAAAGGGGGAAAAACTGACGATTCCAAAGTCACTTGATAGAAATCACACAGCAAGCAGCGTGATGGGTGCCCCTCTCTATTGACATAGCAAGAGATTTTTATTAAGAAAAAGCTTACAGCACCTGGTATTCCCAGGCGGTCTCCCATCCAAGTACTAACCAGGCCCGACCCTGCTTAGCTTCCGAGATCGGACAAGATCGGGCGTATTCAGCGTGGTATGGCCGTAAGCAATTATTGCAGCCGCAACTTTGCATTATATACAAATACGACCCCATTACGACAACACAGTGTTTGACATTTTTGACAGGAACTTTTCCAACATCAGAGCCCTTCATTCATGTTGTTTGCACAATACTAAATGCAGTCTGCATTATTACAAGCAGGAATGCTGCACACAAGAAATGCACACAAGAAATAAGAAGAAGCGCTTAAATCCAGGCAAGAAAGGGGAACAATTGACGATGCCAAAGTCGCTTGATAGAAATCACACAGCAAGCAGCACGATGAGTGCCCCTCTCTATAGACATAGCAGCAGTGTAGAGGTTTTTGTAAGAAAAAACTTACAGCACCTGGTATTCCCAGGCGGTCTCCCATCCAGTTACTAACCAGGCCCGACCCTCCTCAGCTTCCGAGATTGGACAAACTCAGCGTGGTATGGCCGTAAGCAATTATTGCAGCCGCAACTTTGCATTATACACACATATGACCCCATTACGACAACACAGTGTTTGACATTTTTGACAGGAACTTTTCCAACATCAGAGCCCTTAATTCATGTCGTTTGTGCAGTACTAAATCCAGTCTGCATTATAACAAGCAGGAATGCTGCACACAAGTAAAAATAAGAAGTTGCGCTTAAATCCAGGCAAGAAAGGGGGAACAATTGACAATGCCAAAGTCACTTAATAGAAATCACATAGCAAGCAGCAGGATGGGTGCCCCTCTCTATAGACATAGCAACAGGTTTTTGTAAGAAAAAGCTTACAGCACCTGGTATCCCCAGGCGGTCTCCAATCCAAGTACTGACCAGGCCCGACCCTCCTCAGCTTCCGATATCGGACTAATTCAGCGCAGTATGGCCGCAAGTAATAAGTACTGTCGCAACTTTGCATTATATACACATATGACCCCATAACTACAGCACAGTACTGACATTTTTGACAGGAACTTTTTGCCAACGTGAAAGCCCTTCATTCATATTGTTTGCACGGTACTAAATGCAGTCTGCATTATTACAAGCAGGAATGCTGCACACAAGAAATAAGAAGAAGCGCCTAAATCCAGGCAAGAAAGGGGGAAAAATTGACAATGCCAAAGTAATTTGATAAAAATCACATAGCCAGCAGCGCGATGGGTGCCCCTCTCTATTGACAGAACAAGAGATTTTTTGTAAGAAAAAGCTTACAGCACCTGGTATTCCCAGGCGGTCTCCCATCCAAGTACTAACCAGGCCCGACCCTGCTTAGCTTCCGAGATCGGACGAGATCGGGCGTATTCAGCGTGGTATGGCCGTAAGCAATTATTGCAGCTGCAACTTTGCATTATAAACACATATGAGCCCATTACGACAACACAGTGTTTGACACTTTTGACTGTAACTTTTCCAACATCAGAGCCCTTAATTCATGTCTTTTGTGAAGTACTAAATCCAATCTGCATCAAGACAAGCAGGAATGCTGCACACAAGACATAATAAGAAGCGCTGAAATCCAGGCAAGAAAGGGGGAACAACTGACGATGCCAAAGTCACTTGATAGAAATCACATAGCAAGCAGCGTGATGGGTGCCCCTCTCTATTGACATAACAACAGGTTTTTTGGAAGAAAAAACTTACAGCACCTGGTATTCCCAGGCGGTCTCCCATCCAAGTACTAACCAGGCCCGACCCTCCTCAGCTTCCGATATCGGACTAATTCAGCGCGTTATGGCCGCAAGTAATAAGTACTGCCGCAACATTGCATTATATACACATTGGACCCCATAACTACAGCACAGTACTGACATTTTTGACAGGAAGTTTTGCCAACGTGAAAGCCCTTCATTCATGTTGTTTGCACGGTACTAAATGCAGTCTGCATTATTACAAGCAGGAATGCTGCACACAAGAAATGAGAAGAAGCACCTAAATCCAGGCAAGAAAGGGGGAAAAATTGAAAATGCCAAAGTAATTTGATAAAATCACATAGCCAGCAGCGCGATGGGTGCCCCTCTCTTTTGACATAGCAAGAGATTTTTTGTAAGAAAAAGCTTACAGCACCTGGTATTCCCAGGCGGTCTCCCATCCAAGTACTAACCAGGCCCGACCCTGCTTAGCTTCCGAGATCGGACGAGATCGGGCGTATTCAGCGTGGTATGGCCGTAAGCAATTATTGCAGCCGCAACTTTGCATTATAAACACATACGAGCCCATTACGACAACACAGTGTTTGACGCTTTTGACTGTAACTTTTTCAACATCAGAGCCCTTCATTCATGTCTTTTGTGCAGTACTAAATGGAGTCTGCATTATTACAAGCAGGAATGCTGCACACAAGACATAATAAGAAGCGCTTAAATCCAGGCAAGAAAGGGGGAAAAATTGACAATGCCAAAGTAATTTGATAAAAATCACATAGCAAGCAGCGTGATGGGTGCCCCTCTCTATTGACATAGCAAGAGGTTTTTAGTAAGAAAAAGCTTACAGCACCTGGTATTCCCAGGCGGTCTCCCATCCAAGTACTAACCAGGCCCGACCCTGCTTAGCTTCCGAGATCGGACGAGATCGGGCGTTTTCAGCGTGGTATGGCCGTAAGCAATTATTGCAGCCGCAACTTTGCATTATATACACATACGACCCCATAACTACAGTATAGTACTGACATTTTTGACAGGAACTTTTTGCCAACATCAAAGCCCTTCATTCATGTTGTTTGCACAGTACTAAATGCAGTCTGCATTATTACAAGCAGGAATGCTGCACACAAGAAATGCACACAAGAAATAAGAAGAAGCGCTTAAATCCAGGCAAGAAAGGGGAACAATTGACGATGCCAAAGTCGCTTGATAGAAATCACACAGCAAGCAGCACGATGAGTGCCCTTCTCTATAGACATAGCAGCAGTGTAGAGGTTTTTGTAAGAAAAAACTTACAGCACCTGGTATTCCCAGGCGGTCTCCCATCCAGTTACTAACCAGGCCCGACCCTCCTCAGCTTCCGAGATTGGACAAACTCAGCGTGGTATGGCCGTAAGCAATTATTGCAGCCGCAACTTTGCATTATACACACATATGACCCCATTACGACAACACAGTGTTTGACATTTTTGACAGGAACTTTTCCAACATCAGAGCCCTTAATTCATGTCGTTTGTGCAGTACTAAATCCAGTCTGCATTATAACAAGCAGGAATGCTGCACACAAGTAAAAATAAGAAGTTGCGCTTAAATCCAGGCAAGAAAGGGGGAACAATTGACAATGCCAAAGTCACTTAATAGAAATCACATAGCAAGCAGCAGGATGGGTGCCCCTCTCTATAGACATAGCAACAGGTTTTTGTAAGAAAAAGCTTACAGCACCTGGTATCCCCAGGCGGTCTCCAATCCAAGTACTGACCAGGCCCGACCCTCCTCAGCTTCCGATATCGGACTAATTCAGCGCAGTATGGCCGCAAGTAATAAGTACTGTCGCAACTTTGCATTATATACACATATGACCCCATAACTACAGCACAGTACTGACATTTTTGACAGGAACTTTTTGCCAACGTGAAAGCCCTTCATTCATATTGTTTGCACGGTACTAAATGCAGTCTGCATTATTACAAGCAGGAATGCTGCACACAAGAAATAAGAAGAAGCGCCTAAATCCAGGCAAGAAAGGGGGAAAAATTGACAATGCCAAAGTAATTTGATAAAAATCACATAGCCAGCAGCGCGATGGGTGCCCCTCTCTATTGACAGAACAAGAGATTTTTTGTAAGAAAAAGCTTACAGCACCTGGTATTCCCAGGCGGTCTCCCATCCAAGTACTAACCAGGCCCGACCCTGCTTAGCTTCCGAGATCGGACGAGATCGGGCGTATTCAGCGTGGTATGGCCGTAAGCAATTATTGCAGCTGCAACTTTGCATTATAAACACATATGAGCCCATTACGACAACACAGTGTTTGACACTTTTGACTGTAACTTTTCCAACATCAGAGCCCTTAATTCATGTCTTTTGTGAAGTACTAAATCCAATCTGCATCAAGACAAGCAGGAATGCTGCACACAAGACATAATAAGAAGCGCTGAAATCCAGGCAAGAAAGGGGGAACAACTGACGATGCCAAAGTCACTTGATAGAAATCACATAGCAAGCAGCGTGATGGGTGCCCCTCTCTATTGACATAACAACAGGTTTTTTGGAAGAAAAAACTTACAGCACCTGGTATTCCCAGGCGGTCTCCCATCCAAGTACTAACCAGGCCCGACCCTCCTCAGCTTCCGATATCGGACTAATTCAGCGCGTTATGGCCGCAAGTAATAAGTACTGCCGCAACATTGCATTATATACACATTGGACCCCATAACTACAGCACAGTACTGACATTTTTGACAGGAAGTTTTGCCAACGTGAAAGCCCTTCATTCATGTTGTTTGCACGGTACTAAATGCAGTCTGCATTATTACAAGCAGGAATGCTGCACACAAGAAATGAGAAGAAGCACCTAAATCCAGGCAAGAAAGGGGGAAAAATTGAAAATGCCAAAGTAATTTGATAAAATCACATAGCCAGCAGCGCGATGGGTGCCCCTCTCTTTTGACATAGCAAGAGATTTTTTGTAAGAAAAAGCTTACAGCACCTGGTATTCCCAGGCGGTCTCCCATCCAAGTACTAACCAGGCCCGACCCTGCTTAGCTTCCGAGATCGGACGAGATCGGGCGTATTCAGCGTGGTATGGCCGTAAGCAATTATTGCAGCCGCAACTTTGCATTATAAACACATACGAGCCCATTACGACAACACAGTGTTTGACACTTTTGACTGTAACTTTTTCAACATCAGAGCCCTTCATTCATGTCTTTTGTGCAGTACTAAATGGAGTCTGCATTATTACAAGCAGGAATGCTGCACACAAGACATAATAAGAAGCGCTTAAATCCAGGCAAGAAAGGGGGAAAAATTGACAATGCCAAAGTAATTTGATAAAAATCACATAGCAAGCAGCGTGATGGGTGCCCCTCTCTATTGACATAGCAAGAGGTTTTTAGTAAGAAAAAGCTTACAGCACCTGGTATTCCCAGGCGGTCTCCCATCCAAGTACTAACCAGGCCCGACCCTGCTTAGCTTCCGAGATCGGACGAGATCGGGCGTTTTCAGCGTGGTATGGCCGTAAGCAATTATTGCAGCCGCAACTTTGCATTATATACACATACGACCCCATAACTACAGTATAGTACTGACATTTTTGACAGGAACTTTTTGCCAACATCAAAGCCCTTCATTCATGTTGTTTGCACAGTACTAAATGCAGTCTGCATTATTACAAGCAGGAATGCTGCACACAAGAAATGCACACAAGAAATAAGAAGAAGCGCTTAAATCCAGGCAAGAAAGGGGAACAATTGACGATGCCAAAGTCGCTTGATAGAAATCACACAGCAAGCAGCACGATGAGTGCCCTTCTCTATAGACATAGCAGCAGTGTAGAGGTTTTTGTAAGAAAAAACTTACAGCACCTGGTATTCCCAGGCGGTCTCCCATCCAGTTACTAACCAGGCCCGACCCTCCTCAGCTTCCGAGATTGGACAAACTCAGCGTGGTATGGCCGTAAGCAATTATTGCAGCCGCAACTTTGCATTATACACACATATGACCCCATTACGACAACACAGTGTTTGACATTTTTGACAGGAACTTTTCCAACATCAGAGCCCTTAATTCATGTCGTTTGTGCAGTACTAAATCCAGTCTGCATTATAACAAGCAGGAATGCTGCACACAAGTAAAAATAAGAAGTTGCGCTCAAATCCAGGCAAGAAAGGGGGAACAATTGACAATGCCAAAGTCACTTAATAGAAATCACATAGCAAGCAGCAGGATGGGTGCCCCTCTCTATAGACATAGCAACAGGTTTTTGTAAGAAAAAGCTTACAGCACCTGGTATTCCCAGGCGGTCTCCAATCCAAGTACTGACCAGGCCCGACCCTCCTCAGCTTCCGATATCGGACTAATTCAGCGCAGTATGGCCGCAAGTAATAAGTACTGTCGCAACTTTGCATTATATACACATATGACCCCATAACTACAGCACAGTACTGACATTTTTGACAGGAACTTTTTGCCAACGTGAAAGCCCTTCATTCATATTGTTTGCACGGTACTAAATGCACTGTGCATTATTACAAGCAGGAATGCTGCACACAAGAAATAAGAAGAAGCGCCTAAATCCAGGCAAGAAAGGGGGAAAAATTGACAATGCCAAAGTAATTTGATAAAAATCACATAGCCAGCAGCGCGATGGGTGCCCCTCTCTATTGACAGAGCAAGAGATTTTTTGTAAGAAAAAGCTTACAGCACCTGGTATTCCCAGGCGGTCTCCCATCCAAGTACTAACCAGGCCCGACCCTGCTTAGCTTCCGAGATCGGACGAGATCGGGCGTATTCAGCGTGGTATGGCCGTAAGCAATTATTGCAGCTGCAACTTTGCATTATAAACACATATGAGCCCATTACGACAACACAGTGTTTGACACTTTTGACTGTAACTTTTCCAACATCAGAGCCCTTAATTCATGTCTTTTGTGAAGTACTAAATCCAATCTGCATCAAGACAAGCAGGAATGCTGCACACAAGACATAATAAGAAGCGCTGAAATCCAGGCAAGAAAGGGGGAACAACTGACGATGCCAAAGTCACTTGATAGAAATCACATAGCAAGCAGCGTGATGGGTGCCCCTCTCTATTGACATAACAACAGGTTTTTTGGAAGAAAAAGCTTACAGCACCTGGTATTCCCAGGCGGTCTCCCATCCAAGTACTAACCAGGCCGGACCCTCCTCAGCTTCCGATATCGGACTAATTCAGCGCGTTATGGCCGCAAGTAATAAGTACTGCCGCAACATTGCATTATATACACATTGGACCCCATAACTACAGCACAGTACTGACATTTTTGACAGGAAGTTTTGCCAACGTGAAAGCCCTTCATTCATGTTGTTTGCACGGTACTAAATGCAGTCTGCATTATTACAAGCAGGAATGCTGCACACAAGAAATGAGAAGAAGCACCTAAATCCAGGCAAGAAAGGGGGAAAAATTGACAATGCCAAAGTAATTTGATAAAATCACATAGCCAGCAGCGCGATGGGTGCCCCTCTCTTTTGACATAGCAAGAGATTTTTTGTAAGAAAAAGCTTACAGCACCTGGTATTCCCAGGCGGTCTCCCATCCAAGTACTAACCAGGCCCGACCCTGCTTAGCTTCCGAGATCGGACGAGATCGGGCGTATTCAGCGTGGTATGGCCGTAAGCAATTATTGCAGCCGCAACTTTGCATTATAAACACATACGAGCCCATTACGACAACACAGTGTTTGACACTTTTGACTGTAACTTTTTCAACATCAGAGCCCTTCATTCATGTCTTTTGTGCAGTACTAAATGGAGTCTGCATTATTACAAGCAGGAATGCTGCACACAAGACATAATAAGAAGCGCTTAAATCCAGGCAAGAAAGGGGGAAAAATTGACAATGCCAAAGTAATTTGATAAAAATCACATAGCCAGCAGCGCGATGGGTGCCCCTCTCTATTGACATAGCAAGAGGTTTTTAGTAAGAAAAAGCTTACAGCACCTGGTATTCCCAGGCGGTCTCCCATCCAAGTACTAACCAGGCCCGACCCTGCTTAGCTTCCGAGATCGGACGAGATCGGGCGTATTCAGCGTGGTATGGCCGTAAGCAATTATTGCAGCCGCAACTTTGCATTATATACACATACGACCCCATAACTACAGTATAGTACTGACATTTTTGACAGGAACTTTTTGCCAACATCAAAGCCCTTCATTCATGTTGTTTGCACAGTACTAAATGCAGTGTGCATTAATACACGCGGGAATGCTGCACACAAGACATGATAAGAAGCGCTTAAATCCAGGCAAGAAAGGGGGAACAAGTGACGATGCCAAAGTAATTTGATAAAAATCACATAGCCAGCAGCGCGATGGGTGCCCCTCTCTATTGACAGAGCAAGAGATTTTTTGTAAGAAAAAGCTTACAGCACCTGGTATTCCCAGGCGGTCTCCCATCCAAGTACTAACCAGGCCCGACCCTGCTTAGCTTCCGAGATCGGACGAGATCGGGCGTATTCAGCGTGGTATGGCCGTAAGCAATTATTGCAGCTGCAACTTTGCATTATAAACACATATGAGCCCATTACGACAACACAGTGTTTGACACTTTTGACTGTAACTTTTCCAACATCAGAGCCCTTAATTCATGTCTTTTGTGAAGTACTAAATCCAATCTGCATCAATACAAGCAGGAATGCTGCACACAAGACATAATAAGAAGCGCTGAAATCCAGGCAAGAAAGGGGGAACAACTGACGATGCCAAAGTCACTTGATAGAAATCACATAGCAAGCAGCGTGATGGGTGCCCCTCTCTATTGACATAACAACAGGTTTTTTGGAAGAAAAAGCTTAAAGCACCTGGTATTCCCAGGCGGTCTCCCATCCAAGTACTAACCAGGCCCGACCCTCCTCAGCTTCCGATATCGGTCTAATTCAGCGCGGCATGGCCGTAAGTTATAAGTACTGCCGCAACATTGCATTATATACACATACGACCCCATAACTACAGCACAGGACTGACATTTTTGACAGGAACTTTTTGCCAACGTGAAAGCCCTTCATTCATGTTGTTTGCACGGTACTAAATGCAGTCTGCATTATTACAAGCAGGAATGCTGCACACAAGAAATGAGAAAAAGCACCTAAATCCAGGCAAGAAAGGGGGAACAAGTGACGATGCCAAAGTAATTTGATAAAAATCACATAGCCAGCAGCGCGATGGGTGCCCCTCTCTATTGACAGAGCAAGAGATTTTTTGTAAGAAAAAGCTTACAGCACCTGGTATTCCCAGGCGGTCTCCCATCCAAGTACTAACCAGGCCCGACCCTGCTTAGCTTCCGAGATCGGACGAGATCGGGCGTATTCAGCGTGGTATGGCCGTAAGCAATTATTGCAGCTGCAACTTTGCATTATAAACACATATGAGCCCATTACGACAACACAGTGTTTGACACTTTTGACTGTAACTTTTCCAACATCAGAGCCCTTAATTCATGTCTTTTGTGAAGTACTAAATCCAATCTGCATCAATACAAGCAGGAATGCTGCACACAAGACATAATAAGAAGCGCTGAAATCCAGGCAAGAAAGGGGGAACAACTGACGATGCCAAAGTCACTTGATAGAAATCACATAGCAAGCAGCGTGATGGGTGCCCCTCTCTATTGACATAACAACAGGTTTTTTGGAAGAAAAAGCTTAAAGCACCTGGTATTCCCAGGCGGTCTCCCATCCAAGTACTAACCAGGCCCGACCCTCCTCAGCTTCCGATATCGGTCTAATTCAGCGCGGCATGGCCGTAAGTTATAAGTACTGCCGCAACATTGCATTATATACACATACGACCCCATAACTACAGCACAGGACTGACATTTTTGACAGGAACTTTTTGCCAACGTGAAAGCCCTTCATTCATGTTGTTTGCACGGTACTAAATGCAGTCTGCATTATTACAAGCAGGAATGCTGCACACAAGAAATGAGAAGAAGCACCTAAATCCAGGCAAGAAAGGGGGAAAAATTGACAATGCCAAAGTAATTTGATAAAAATCACATAGCCAGCAGCACAATGGGTGCCCCTCTCTATTGACAGAGCAAGAGATTTTTTGTAAGAAAAAGCTTACAGCACCTGGTATTCCCAGGCGGTCTCCCATCCAAGTACTAACCAGGCCCGACCCTGCTTAGCTTCCGAGATCGGACGAGATCGGGCGTATTCAGCGTGGTATGGCCGTAAGCAATTATTGCAGCCGCAACTTTGCATTATATACACATACGACCCCATTACGACAACAAAGTGTTTGACATTTTTGACAGGAACTTTTCCAACATCAGAGCCCTTCATTCATGTTGTTTTCACACTACTAAATGCAGTGTGCATTAATACACGCGGGAATGCTGCACACAAGACATGATAAGAAGCGCTTAAATCCAGGCAAGAAAGGGGGAACAAGTGACGATGCCAAAGTCACTTGATAGAAATCACATAGCAAGCAGCGCGATGGGTGCCCCTCTCTATTGACATAGCAAGAGATTTTTTGTAAGAAAAAGCTTACAGCACCTGGTATTCCCAGGCGGTCTCCCATCCAAGTACTAACCAGGCCCGACCCTGCTTAGCTTCCGAGATCGGACGAGATCGGGCGTATTCAGCGTGGTATGGCCATAAGCAATTATTGCAGCTGCAACTTTGCATTATAAACACATATGAGCCCATTACGACAACACAGTGTTTGACACTTTTGACTGTAACTTTTCCAACATCAGAGCCCTTAATTCATGTCTTTTGTGAAGTACTCAATCCAATCTGCATCAATACAAGCAGGAATGCTGCACACAAGACATAATAAGAAGCACTGAAATCCAGGCAAGAAAGGGGGAACAACTGACGATGCCAAAGTCACTTGATAGAAATCACATAGCAAGCAGCGTGATGGGTGCCCCTCTCTATTGACATAGCAACAGGTTTTTTGGAAGAAAAAGCTTAAAGCACCTGGTATTCCCAGGCGGTCTCCCATCCAATTACTAACCAGGCCCGACCCTCCTCAGCTTCCGATATCGGACTAATTCAGCGCGGCATGGCCGTAATTTATAAGTACTGCCGCAACATTGCATTATATACACATACGACCCCATAACTACAGCACAGGACTGACATTTTTGACAGGAACTTTTTGCCAACGTGAAAGCCCTTCATTCATGTTGTTTGCACGGTACTAAATGCAGTCTGCATTATTACAAGCAGGAATGCTGCACACAAGAAATGAGAAGAAGCACCTAAATCCAGGCAAGAAAGGGGGAAAAATTGACAATGCCAAAGTAATTTGATAAAAATCACATAGCCAGCAGCACGATGGGTGCCCCTCTCTATTGACAGAGCAAGAGATTTTTTGTAAGAAAAAGCTTACAGCACCTGGTATTCCCAGGCGGTCTCCCATCCAAGTACTAACCAGGCCCGACCCTGCTTAGCTTCCGAGATCGGACGAGATCGGGCGTATTCAGCGTGGTATGGCCGTAAGCCATTATCGCAGCTGCAACTTTGCATTATAAACACATATGAGCCCATTACGACAACACAGTGTTTGACACTTTTGACTGTAACTTTTCCAACATCAGAGCCCTTAATTCATGTCTTTTGTGAAGTACTAAATCCAATCTGCATCAATACAAGCAGGAATGCTGCACACAAGACATAATAAGAAGCGCTGAAATCCAGGCAAGAAAGGGGGAACAACTGACGCTGCCAAAGTCACTTGATAGAAATCACATAGCAAGCAGCGTGATGGGTGCCGCTCTCTATTGACATAGCATCAGGTTTTTAGTAAGAAAAAGCTTAAAGCACCTGGTATTCCCAGGCGGTCTCCCATCCAAGTACTAACCAGGCCCGACCCTCCTCAGCTTCCTAGATCAGACGAGATCGGGCGTATTCAGCGTGGTATTGCCGTAAGCAATTAGTACTGCCGCAACTTAGCATTATATACACATACGACCCCATAACTACAGTACAGTACTGACATTTTTGACAGGAACTTTTTGCCAACATCAAAGCCCTTCATTCATGTTGTTTGCACAGTACTAAATGCAGTCTGCATTATTACAAGCAGGAATGCTGCACACAAGAAATGCACACAAGAAATAAGAAGAAGCGCTTAAATCCAGGCAAGAAAGGGGGAACAATTGACAATGCCAAAGTCGCTTGATAGAAATCACACAGCAAGCAGCACGATGGCTGCCCCTCTCTATGGACATGGCAGAAGTGTAGAGGTTTTTGTAAGAAAAAACTTACAGCACCTGGTATTCCCAGGCGGTCTCCCATCCAAGTACTAACCAGGCCCGACCCTCCTCAGCTTCCGATATCGGACTAATTCAGCGCGGTATGGCCGCAAGTAATAAGTACTACCGCAACATTGCATTATATACACATTGGACCCCATAACTACAGCACAGTACTGACATTTTTGACCGGACGTTTTGCCAACGTGAAAGCCCTTCATTCATGTTGTTTGCACGGAACTAAATGCAGTCTGCATTATTACAAGCAGGAATGCTGCACACAAGAAATGAGAAGAAGCACCTAAATCCAGGAGAGAAAGGGGGAAAAATTGACAATGCCAAAGTAATTTGATAAAATCACATAGCCAGCAGCGCGATGGGTGCCCCTCTCTTTTGACATAGCAAGAGATTTTTAGTAAGAAAAAGCTTACAGCACCTGGTATTCCCAGGCGGTCTCCCATCCAAGTACTAACCAGGCCCGACCCTGCTTAGCTTCCGAGATCGGACGAGATCGGGCGTATTCAGCGTGGTATGGCCGTAAGCAATTATTGCAGCCGCAACTTTGCATTATATACACATACGACCCCATTACGACAACACAGTGTTTGACACTTTTGACTGTAACTTTTCCAACATCAGAGCCCTTAATTCATGTCTTTTGTGAAGTACTAAATCCAATCTGCATCAATACAAGCAGGAATGCTGCACACAAGACATAATAAGAAGCGCTTAAATCCAGGCAAGAAAGGGGGAACAAGTGACGATGCCAAAGTCACTTGATAGAAATCACATAGCAAGCAGCGCGATGGGTGCCCCTCTCTATTGACATAGCAAGAGATTTTTTGTAAGAAAAAGCTTACAGCACCTGGTATTCCCAGGCGGTCTCCCATCCAAGTACTAACCAGGCCCGACCCTGCTTAGCTTCCGAGATCGGACGGGATCGGGCGTATTCAGCGTGGTATGGCCGTAAGCAATTATTGCAGCCGCAACTTTGCATTATAAACACATACGAGCCCATTATGACAACACAGTGTTTGACACTTTTGACTGTAACTTTTTCAACATCAGAGCCCTTCATTCATGTCTTTTGTGCAGTACTAAATGGAGTCTGCATTATTACAAGCAGGAATGCTGCACACAAGACATAATAAGAAGCGCTTAAATCCAGGCAAGAAAGGGGGAAAAATTGACAATGCCAAAGTAATTTGATAAAAATCACATAGCCAGCAGCGCGATGGGTGCCCCTCTCTATTGACATAGCAAGAGGTTTTTTGTAAGAAAAAGCTTACAGCACCTGGTATTCCCAGGCGGTCTCCCATCCAAGTACTAACCAGGACCGACCCTGCTTAGCTTCCGAGATCGGACGAGATCGGGCGTATTCAGCGTGGTATGGCCGTAAGCAATTATTGCAGCCGCAACTTTGCATTATATACACATACGACCCCATAACTACAGCACAGGACTGACATTTTTGACAGGAACTTTTTGCCAACGTGAAAGCCCTTCATTCATGTTGTTTGCACGGTACTAAATGCAGTCTGCATTATTACAAGCAGGAATGCTGCACACAAGAAATGAGAAGAAGCACCTAAATCCAGGCAAGAAAGGGGGAAAAATTGACAATGCCAAAGTAATTTGATAAAAATCACATAGCCAGCAGCACGATGGGTGCCCCTCTCTATTGACAGAGCAAGAGATTTTTTGTAAGAAAAAGCTTACAGCACCTGGTATTCCCAGGCGGTCT
>NC_137190.1:15815686-15875686 GCF_960531495.2 Zeus faber | reverse complement strand
TAAATCCAGGCAAGAAAGGGGGAACAAGTGACGATGCCAAAGTCACTTGATAGAAATCACATAGCAAGCAGCGCGATGGGTGCCCCTCTCTATTGACATAGCAAGAGATTTTTAGTAAGAAAAAGCTTACAGCACCTGGTATTCCCAGGCGGTCTCCCATCCAAGTACTAACCAGGCCCGACCCTGCTTAGCTTCCGAGATCGGACGAGATCGGGCGTATTCAGCGTGGTATGGCCGTAAGCAATTATTGCAGCCGCAACTTTGCATTATATACACATAAGACCCCATAACTACAGTATAGTACTGACATTTTTGACAGGAATTTTTTGCCAACATCAAAGCCCTTCATTCATGTTGTTTGCACAGTACTAAATGCAGTCTGCATTATTACAAGCAGGAATGCTGCACACAAGAAATGCACACAAGAAATAAGAAGAAGCGCTTAAATCCAGGCAAGAAAGGGGAATAATTGACGATGCCAAAGTCGCTTGATAGAAATCACACAGCAAGCAGCACGATGAGTGCCCCTCTCAGTAGACATAGCAGCAGTGTAGAGGTTTTTGTAAGAAAAAACTTACAGCACCTGGTATTCCCAGGCGGTCTCCCATCCAAGTACTAACCAGGCCCGACCCTGCTTAGCTTCCGAGATCGGACGAGATCGGGCGTATTCAGCGTGGTATGGCCGTAAGCAATTATTGCAGCTGCAACTTTGCATTATAAACACATATGAGCCCATTACGACAACACAGTGTTTGACACTTTTGACTGTAACTTTTCCAACATCAGAGCCCTTAATTCATGTCTTTTGTGAAGTACTAAATCCAATCTGCATCAATACAAGCAGGAATGCTGCACACAAGACATAATAAGAAGCGCTGAAATCCAGGCAAGAAAGGGGGAAAAAACTGACGATGCCAAAGTCACTTGATAGAAATCACATAGCAAGCAGCGTGATGGGTGCCCCTCTCTATTGACATAACAACAGGTTTTTTGGAAGAAAAAGCTTAAAGCACCTGGTATTCCCAGGCGGTCTCCCATCCAAGTACTAACCAGGCCTGACCCTCCTCAGCTTCCGATATCGGACTTATTCAGCGCGGCATGGCCGTAAGTTATAAGTACTGCCGCAACATTGCATTATATACACATACGACCCCATAACTACAGCACAGGACTGACATTTTTGACAGGAAGTTTTTGCCAACGTGAAAGCCCTTCATTCATGTTGTTTGCACGGTACTAAATGCAGTCTGCATTATTACAAGCAGGAATGCTGCACACAAGAAATGAGAAGAAGCACCTAAATCCAGGCAAGAAAGGGGGAAAAATTGACAATGCCAAAGTAATTTGATAAAAATCACATAGCCAGCAGCGCGATGGGTGCCCCTCTCTATTGACATAGCAAGAGATTTTTAGTAAGAAAAAGCTTACAGCACCTGGTATTCCCAGGCGGTCTCCCATCCAAGTACTAACCAGGCCCGACCCTGCTTAGCTTCCGAGATCGGACGAGATCGGGCGTATTCAGCGTGGTATGGCCGTAAGCAATTATTGCAGCTGCAACTTTGCATTATAAACACATATGAGCCCATTACGACAACACAGTGTTTGACACTTTTGACTGTAACTTTTCCAACATCAGAGCCCTTAATTCATGTCTTTTGTGAAGTACTAAATCCAATCTGCATCAAGACAAGCAGGAATGCTGCACACAAGACATAATAAGAAGCGCTGAAATCCAGGCAAGAAAGGGGGAACAACTGACGATGCCAAAGTCACTTGATAGAAATCACATAGCAAGCAGCGTGATGGGTGCCCCTCTCTATTGACATAACAACAGGTTTTTTGGAAGAAAAAACTTACAGCACCTGGTATTCACAGGCGGTCTCCCATCCAAGTACTAACCAGGCCCGACCCTCCTCAGCTTCCGATATCGGACTAATTCAGCGCGTTATGGCCGCAAGTAATAAGTACTGCCGCAACATTGCATTATATACACATTGGACCCCATAACTACAGCACAGTACTGACATTTTTGACAGGAACTTTTTGCCAACGTGAAAGCCCTTCATTCATATTGTTTGCACGGTACTAAATGCACTGTGCATTATTACAAGCAGGAATGCTGCACACAAAGAAGAAGCGCCTAAATCCAGGCAAGAAAGGGGGAAAAATTGACAATGCCAAAGTAATTTGATAAAAATCACATAGCCAGCAGCGCGATGGGTGCCCCTCTCTATTAACAGAGCAAGAGATTTTTTGTAAGAAAAAGCTTACAGCACCTGGTATTCCCAGGCGGTCTCCCATCCAAGTACTAACCAGGCCCGACCCTGCTTAGCTTCCGAGATCGGACGAGATCGGGCGTATTCAGCGTGGTATGGCCGTAAGCAATTATTGCAGCCGCAACCTTGCATTATAAACACATACGAGCCCATTACGACAACACAGTGTTTGACACTTTTGACTGTAACTTTTTCAACATCAGAGCCCTTCATTCATGTCTTTTGTGCAGTACTAAATGGAGTCTGCATTATTACAAGCAGGAATGCTGCACACAAGACATAATAAGAAGCGCCTAAATCCAGGCAAGAAAGGGGGAAAAATTGACAATGCCAAAGTCACTTGATAGAAATCACATAGCAAGCAGCGCGATGGGTGCCCCTCTCTATTGACAGAGCAAGAGATTTTTTGTAAGAAAAAGCTTACAGCACCTGGTATTCCCAGGCGGTCTCCCATCCAAGTACTAACCAGGCCCGACCCTGCTTAGCTTCCGAGATCGGACGAGATCGGGCGTATTCAGCGTGGTATGGCCGTAAGCAATTATTGCAGCCGCAACTTTGCATTATAAACACATACGAGCCCATTACGACAACACAGTGTTTGACACTTTTGACTGTAACTTTTTCAACATCAGAGCCCTTCATTCATGTCTTTTGTGCAGTACTAAATGGAGTCTGCATTATTACAAGCAGGAATGCTGCACACAAGACATAATAAGAAGCGCTTAAATCCAGGCAAGAAAGGGGGAAAAATTGACAATGCCAAAGTAATTTGATAAAAATCACATAGCCAGCAGCGCGATGGGTGCCCCTCTCTATTGACATAGCAAGAGGTTTTTAGTAAGAAAAAGCTTACAGCACCTGGTATTCCCAGGCGGTCTCCCATCCAAGTACTAACCAGGCCCGACCCTACTTAGCTTCCGAGATCGGACGAGATCGGGCGTATTCAGCGTGGTATGGCCGTAAGCAATTATTGCAGCCGCAACTTTGCATTATATACACATACGACCCCATAACTACAGTATAGTACTGACATTTTTGACAGGAACTTTTTGCCAACATCAAAGCCCTTCATTCATGTTGTTTGCACAGTACTAAATGCAGTGTGCATTAATACACGCGGGAATGCTGCACACAAGACATGATAAGAAGCGCTTAAATCCAGGCAAGAAAGGGGGAACAAGTGACGATGCCAAAGTAATTTGATAAAAATCACATAGCCAGCAGCACAATGGGTGCCCCTCTCTATTGACAGAGCAAGAGATTTTTTGTAAGAAAAAGCTTACAGCACCTGGTATTCCCAGGCGGTCTCCCATCCAAGTACTAACCAGGCCCGACCCTGCTTAGCTTCCGAGATCGGACGAGATCGGGCGTATTCAGCGTGGTATGGCCGTAAGCAATTATTGCAGCCGCAACTTTGCATTATATACACATACGACCCCATTACGACAACAAAGTGTTTGACATTTTTGACAGGAACTTTTCCAACATCAGAGCCCTTCATTCATGTTGTTTTCACACTACTAAATGCAGTGTGCATTAATACACGCGGGAATGCTGCACACAAGACATGATAAGAAGCGCTTAAATCCAGGCAAGAAAGGGGGAACAAGTGACGATGCCAAAGTCACTTGATAGAAATCACATAGCAAGCAGCGCGATGGGTGCCCCTCTCTATTGACATAGCAAGAGATTTTTTGTAAGAAAAAGCTTACAGCACCTGGTATTCCCAGGCGGTCTCCCATCCAAGTACTAACCAGGCCCGACCCTGCTTAGCTTCCGAGATCGGACGAGATCGGGCGTATTCAGCGTGGTATGGCCGTAAGCAATTATTGCAGCCGCAACTTTGCATTATAAACACATACGAGCCCATTACGACAACACAGTGTTTGACACTTTTGACTGTAACTTTTTCAACATCAGAGCCCTTCATTCATGTCTTTTGTGCAGTACTAAATGGAGTCTGCATTATTACAAGCAGGAATGCTGCACACAAGACATAATAAGAAGCGCTTAAATCCAGGCAAGAAAGGGGGAAAAATTGACAATGCCAAAGTAATTTGATAAAAATCACATAGCCAGCAGCGCGATGGGTGCCCCTCTCTATTGACATAGCAAGAGGTTTTTAGTAAGAAAAAGCTTACAGCACCTGGTATTCCCAGGCGGTCTCCCATCCAAGTACTAACCAGGCCCGACCCTACTTAGCTTCCGAGATCGGACGAGATCGGGCGTATTCAGCGTGGTATGGCCGTAAGCAATTATTGCAGCCGCAACTTTGCATTATATACACATACGACCCCATAACTACAGTATAGTACTGACATTTTTGACAGGAACTTTTTGCCAACATCAAAGCCCTTCATTCATGTTGTTTGCACAGTACTAAATGCAGTGTGCATTAATACACGCGGGAATGCTGCACACAAGACATGATAAGAAGCGCTTAAATCCAGGCAAGAAAGGGGGAACAAGTGACGATGCCAAAGTAATTTGATAAAAATCACATAGCCAGCAGCACAATGGGTGCCCCTCTCTATTGACAGAGCAAGAGATTTTTTGTAAGAAAAAGCTTACAGCACCTGGTATTCCCAGGCGGTCTCCCATCCAAGTACTAACCAGGCCCGACCCTGCTTAGCTTCCGAGATCGGACGAGATCGGGCGTATTCAGCGTGGTATGGCCGTAAGCAATTATTGCAGCCGCAACTTTGCATTATATACACATACGACCCCATTACGACAACAAAGTGTTTGACATTTTTGACTGTAACTTTTCCAACATCAGAGCCCTTCATTCATGTTGTTTTCACACTACTAAATGCAGTGTGCATTAATACACGCGGGAATGCTGCACACAAGACATGATAAGAAGCGCTTAAATCCAGGCAAGAAAGGGGGAACAAGTGACGATGCCAAAGTCACTTGATAGAAATCACATAGCAAGCAGCGCGATGGGTGCCCCTCTCTATTGACATAGCAAGAGATTTTTTGTAAGAAAAAGCTTACAGCACCTGGTATTCCCAGGCGGTCTCCCATCCAAGTACTAACCAGGCCCGACCCTGCTTAGCTTCCGAGATCGGACGAGATCGGGCGTATTCAGCGTGGTATGGCCGTAAGCAATTATTGCAGCCGCAACTTTGCATTATAAACACATACGAGCCCATTACGACAACACAGTGTTTGACACTTTTGACTGTAACTTTTTCAACATCAGAGCCCTTCATTCATGTCTTTTGTGCAGTACTAAATGGAGTCTGCATTATTACAAGCAGGAATGCTGCACACAAGACATAATAAGAAGCGCTTAAATCCAGGCAAGAAAGGGGGAAAAATTGACAATGCCAAAGTAATTTGATAAAAATCACATAGCCAGCAGCGCGATGGGTGCCCCTCTCTATTGACATAGCAAGAGGTTTTTAGTAAGAAAAAGCTTACAGCACCTGGTATTCCCAGGCGGTCTCCCATCCAAGTACTAACCAGGCCCGACCCTACTTAGCTTCCGAGATCGGACGAGATCGGGCGTATTCAGCGTGGTATGGCCGTAAGCAATTATTGCAGCCGCAACTTTGCATTATATACACATACGACCCCATAACTACAGTATAGTACTGACATTTTTGACAGGAACTTTTTGCCAACATCAAAGCCCTTCATTCATGTTGTTTGCACAGTACTAAATGCAGTGTGCATTAATACACGCGGGAATGCTGCACACAAGACATGATAAGAAGCGCTTAAATCCAGGCAAGAAAGGGGGAACAAGTGACGATGCCAAAGTAATTTGATAAAAATCACATAGCCAGCAGCACAATGGGTGCCCCTCTCTATTGACAGAGCAAGAGATTTTTTGTAAGAAAAAGCTTACAGCACCTGGTATTCCCAGGCGGTCTCCCATCCAAGTACTAACCAGGCCCGACCCTGCTTAGCTTCCGAGATCGGACGAGATCGGGCGTATTCAGCGGGGTATGGCCGTAAGCAATTATTGCAGCCGCAACTTTGCATTATATACACATACGACCCCATTACGACAACAAAGTGTTTGACATTTTTGACAGGAACTTTTCCAACATCAGAGCCCTTCATTCATGTTGTTTTCACACTACTAAATGCAGTGTGCATTAATACACGCGGGAATGCTGCACACAAGACATGATAAGAAGCGCTTAAATCCAGGCAAGAAAGGGGGAACAAGTGACGATGCCAAAGTCACTTGATAGAAATCACATAGCAAGCAGCGCGATGGGTGCCCCTCTCTATTGACATAGCAAGAGATTTTTTGTAAGAAAAAGCTTACAGCACCTGGTATTCCCAGGCGGTCTCCCATCCAAGTACTAACCAGGCCCGACCCTGCTTAGCTTCCGAGATCGGATGAGATCGGGCGTATTCAGCGTGGTATGGCCGTAAGCAATTATTGCAGCTGCAACTTTGCATTATAAACACATATGAGCCCATTACGACAACACAGTGTTTGACACTTTTGACTGTAACTTTTCCAACATCAGAGCCCTTAATTCATGTCTTTTGTGAAGTACTAAATCCAATCTGCATCAATACAAGCAGGAATGCTGCACACAAGACATAATAAGAAGCGCTGAAATCCAGGCAAGAAAGGGGGAACAACTGACGATGCCAAAGTCACTTGATAGAAATCACATAGCAAGCAGCGTGATGGGTGCCCCTCTCTATTGACATAACAACAGGTTTTTTGGAAGAAAAAGCTTAAAGCACCTGGTATTCCCAGGCGGTCTCCCATCCAAGTACTAACCAGGCCCGACCCTCCTCAGCTTCCGATATCGGTCTAATTCAGCGCGGCATGGCCGTAAGTTATAAGTACTGCCGCAACATTGCATTATATACACATACGACCCCATAACTACAGCACAGGACTGACATTTTTGACAGGAACTTTTTGCCAACGTGAAAGCCCTTCATTCATGTTGTTTGCACGGTACTAAATGCAGTCTGCATTATTACAAGCAGGAATGCTGCACACAAGAAATGAGAAGAAGCACCTAAATCCAGGCAAGAAAGGGGGAAAAATTGACAATGCCAAAGTAATTTGATAAAAATCACATAGCCAGCAGCACAATGGGTGCCCCTCTCTATTGACAGAGCAAGAGATTTTTAGTAAGAAAAAGCTTACAGCACCTGGTATTCCCAGGCGGTCTCCCATCCAAGTACTAACCAGGCCCGACCCTGCTTAGCTTCCGAGATCGGACGAGATCGGGCGTATTCAGCGTGGTATGGCCGTAAGCAATTATTGCAGCCGCAACTTTGCATTATATACACATACGACCCCATTACGACAACAAAGTGTTTGACATTTTTGACAGGAACTTTTCCAACATCAGAGCCCTTCATTCATGTTGTTTTCACACTACTAAATGCAGTGTGCATTAATACACGCGGGAATGCTGCACACAAGACATGATAAGAAGCGCTTAAATCCAGGCAAGAAAGGGGGAACAAGTGACGATGCCAAAGTCACTTGATAGAAATCACATAGCAAGCAGCGCGATGGGTGCCCCTCTCTATTGACATAGCAAGAGATTTTTTGTAAGAAAAAGCTTACAGCACCTGGTATTCCCAGGCGGTCTCCCATCCAAGTACTAACCAGGCCCGACCCTGCTTAGCTTCCGAGATCGGACGAGATCGGGCGTATTCAGCGTGGTATGGCCGTAAGCAATTATTGCAGCTGCAACTTTGCATTATAAACACATATGAGCCCATTACGACAACACAGTGTTTGACACTTTTGACTGTAACTTTTCCAACATCAGAGCCCTTAATTCATGTCTTTTGTGAAGTACTCAATCCAATCTGCATCAATACAAGCAGGAATGTTGCACACAAGACATAATAAGAAGCACTGAAATCCAGGCAAGAAAGGGGGAACAACTGACGATGCCAAAGTCACTTGATAGAAATCACATAGCAAGCAGCGTGATGGGTGCCCCTCTCTATTGACATAGCAACAGGTTTTTTGGAAGAAAAAGCTTAAAGCACCTGGTATTCCCAGGCGGTCTCCCATCCAATTACTAACCAGGCCCGACCCTCCTCAGCTTCCGATATCGGACTAATTCAGCGCGGCATGGCCGTAAGTTATAAGTGCTGCCGCAACATTGCATTATATACACATACGACCCCATAACTACAGCACAGGACTGACATTTTTGACAGGAACTTTTTGCCAACGTGAAAGCCCTTCATTCATGTTGTTTGCACGGTACTAAATGCAGTCTGCATTATTACAAGCAGGAATGCTGCACACAAGAAATGAGAAGAAGCACCTAAATCCAGGCAAGAAAGGGGGAAAAATTGACAATGCCAAAGTAATTTGATAAAAATCACATAGCCAGCAGCACAATGGGTGCCCCTCTCTATTGACAGAGCAAGAGATTTTTAGTAAGAAAAAGCTTACAGCACCTGGTATTCCCAGGCGGTCTCCCATCCAAGTACTAACCAGGCCCGACCCTGCTTAGCTTCCGAGATCGGACGAGATCGGGCGTATTCAGCGTGGTATGGCCGTAAGCAATTATTGCAGCCGCAACTTTGCATTATATACACATACGACCCCATTACGACAACAAAGTGTTTGACATTTTTGACAGGAACTTTTCCAACATCAGAGCCCTTCATTCATGTTGTTTTCACACTACTAAATGCAGTGTGCATTAATACACGCGGGAATGCTGCACACAAGACATAATAAGAAGCGCTTAAATCCAGGCAAGAAAGGGGGAACAAGTGACGATGCCAAAGTCACTTGATAGAAATCACATAGCCAGCAGCGCGATGGGTGCCCCTCTCTATTGACAGAGCAAGAGATTTTTTGTAAGAAAAAGCTTACAGCACCTGGTATTCCCAGGCGGTCTCCCATCCAAGTACTAACCAGGCCCGACCCTGCTTAGCTTCCGAGATCGGACGAGATCGGGCGTATTCAGCGTGGTATGGCCGTAAGCCATTATTGCAGCTGCAACTTTGCATTATAAACACATATGAGCCCATTACGACAACACAGTGTTTGACACTTTTGACTGTAACTTTTCCAACATCAGAGCCCTTAATTCATGTCTTTTGTGAAGTACTAAATCCAATCTGCATCAATACAAGCAGGAATGCTGCTCACAAGACATAATAAGAAGCGCTGAAATCCAGGCAAGAAAGGGGGAACAACTGACGCTGCCAAAGTCACTTGATAGAAATCACATAGCAAGCAGCGTGATGGGTGCCGCTCTCTATTGACATAGCATCAGGTTTTTTGGAAGAAAAAGCTTAAAGCACCTGGTATTCCCAGGCGGTCTCCCATCCAAGTACTAACCAGGCCCGACCCTCCTCAGCTTCCTAGATCAGACGAGATCGGGCGTATTCAGCGTGGTATTGCCGTAAGCAATTAGTACTGCCGCAACTTAGCATTATATACACATACGACCCCATAACTACAGTACAGTACTGACATTTTTGACAGGAACTTTTTGCCAACATCAAAGCCCTTCATTCATGTTGTTTGCACAGTACTAAATGCAGTCTGCATTATTACAAGCAGGAATGCTGCACACAAGAAATGCACACAAGAAATAAGAAGAAGCGCTTAAATCCAGGCAAGAAAGGGGGAACAATTGACAATGCCAAAGTCGCTTGATAGAAATCACACAGCAAGCAGCACGATGGCTGCCCCTCTCTATGGACATGGCAGAAGTGTAGAGGTTTTTGTAAGAAAAAACTTACAGCACCTGGTATTCCCAGGCGGTCTCCCATCCAAGTACTAACCAGGCCCGACCCTCCTCAGCTTCCGATATCGGACTAATTCAGCGCGGTATGGCCGCAAGTAATAAGTACTACCGCAACATTGCATTATATACACATTGGACCCCATAACTACAGCACAGTACTGACATTTTTGACCGGAAGTTTTGCCAACGTGAAAGCCCTTCATTCATGTTGTTTGCACGGAACTAAATGCAGTCTGCATTATTACAAGCAGGAATGCTGCACACAAGAAATGAGAAGAAGCACCTAAATCCAGGCAAGAAAGGGGGAAAAATTGACAATGCCAAAGTAATTTGATAAAATCACATAGCCAGCAGCGCGATGGGTGCCCCTCTCTTTTGACATAGCAAGAGATTTTTAGTAAGAAAAAGCTTACAGCACCTGGTATTCCCAGGCGGTCTCCCATCCAAGTACTAACCAGGCCCGACCCGCTTAGCTTCCGAGATCGGACGAGATCGGGCGTATTCAGCGTGGTATGGCCGTAAGCAATTATTGCAGCCGCAACTTTGCATTATATACACATACGACCCCATTACGACAACACAGTGTTTGACACTTTTGACTGTAACTTTTCCAACATCAGAGCCCTTAATTCATGTCTTTTGTGAAGTACTAAATCCAATCTGCATCAATACAAGCAGGAATGCTGCACACAAGACATAATAAGAAGTGCTGAAATCCAGGCAAGAAAGGGGGAACAACTGACGATGCCAAAGTCACTTGATAGAAATCACATAGCAAGCAGCGTGATGGGTGCCCCTCTCTATTGACAGAGCAACAGGTTTTTTGGAAGAAAAAGCTTAAAGCACCTGGTATTCCCAGGCGGTCTCCCATCCAAGTACTAACCAGGCCCGACCCTCCTCAGCTTCCGATATCGGGCGTATTCAGCGTGGTATGGCCGTAAGCAATTAGTACTGCCACAACTTTGCATTATATACACATACGACCCCATGACTACAGTACAGTACTGACATTTTTGACAGGAACTTTTTGCCAACATCAAAGCCCTTCATTCATGTTGTTTGCACAGTACTAAATGCAGTCTGCATTATTACAAGCAGGAATGCTGCACACAAGAAATGCACACAAGAAATAAGAAGAAGCGCTTAAATCCAGGCAAGAAAGGGGGAACAATTGACGATGCCAAAGTCACTTGATAGAAATCACACAGCAAGCAGCACGATGAGTGCCCCTCTCTATAGACATAGCAGCAGTGTAGAGGTTTTTGTAAGAAAAAACTTACAGCACCTGGTCTTCCCAGGCGGTCTCCCATCCAAGTACTAACCAGGCCCGACCCTCCTCAGCTTCCGATATCGGACTAATTCAGCGCGGCATGGCCGTAAGTTATCAGTACTGCCACAACTTTGCAATATATACACATACGACCCCAAAACTAAAGCACAGTACTGACATTTTTGACAGGAACTTTTTGCCAACATCAAAGCCCTTCATTCTTGTTGTTTGCACAGTACTAAATGCAGTCTGCATTATTACAAGCAGGAATGCTGCACACAAGAAATAAGAAGAAGCGCCTAAATCCAGGCAAGAAAGGGGGAAAAATTGACAATGCCAAAGTAATTTGATGAAAATCACATAGCCAGCAGCGCGATGGGTGCCCCTCTCTATTGACAGAGCAAGAGATTTTTTGTAAGAAAAAGCTTACAGCACCTGGTATTCCCAGGCGGTCTCCCATCCAAGTACTAACCAGGCCCGACCCTGCATACCTTCAGAGATCGGGCGTATTCAGCGTGGTATGGCCGTAAGCAATTATTGCAGCCGCAACTTTGCATTATAAACACATACGAGCCCATTACGACAACACAGTGTTTGACACTTTTGACTGTAACTTTTTCAACATCAGAGCCCTTCATTCATGTCTTTTGTGAAGTACTAAATGGAGTCTACATTATTACAAGCAGGAATGCTGCACACAAGACATAATAAGAAGCGCTTAAATCCAGGCAAGAAAGGGGGAAAAATTGACAATGCCAAAGTAATTTGATAAAAATCACATAGCCAGCAGCGCGATGGGTGCCGCTCTCTATTGACATAGCAAGAGATTTTTAGTAAGAAAAAGCTTACAGCACCTGGTATTCCCAGGCGGTCTCCCATCCAAGTACTAACCAGGCCCGACCCTGCTTAGCTTCCGAGATCGGACGAGATCGGGCGTATTCAGCGTGGTATGGCCGTAAGCAATTATTGCAGCCGCAACTTTGCATTATATACACAAAAGACCCCATAACTACAGTATAGTACTGACATTTTTGACAGGAACTTTTTGCCAACATCAAAGCCCTTCATTCATGTTGTTTGCACAGTACTAAATGCAGTCTGCATTATTACAAGCAGGAATGCTGCACACAAGAAATGCACACAAGAAATAAGAAGAAGCGCTTAAATCCAGGCAAGAAAGGGGAACAATTGACGATGCCAAAGTCGCTTGATAGAAATCACACAGCAAGCAGCACGATGAGTGCCCCTCTCTATAGACATAGCAGCAGTGTAGAGGTTTTTGTAAGAAAAAACATACAGCACCTGGTATTCCCAGGCGGTCTCCCATCCAGTTACTAACCAGGCCCGACCCTCCTCAGCTTCCGAGATTGGACAAACTCAGCGTGGTATGGCCGTAAGCAATTATTGCAGCCGCAACTTTGCATTATACACACATATGACCCCATTACGACAACACAGTGTTTGACATTTTTGACAGGAACTTTTCCAACATCAGAGCCCTTAATTCATGTCGTTTGTGCAGTACTGAATCCAGTCTGCATTATAACAAGCAGGAATGCTGCACAAATAAGAAGTTGCGCTTAAATCCAGGCAAGAAAGGGGGAACAATTGACAATGCCAAAGTCACTTAATAGAAATCACATAGCAAGCAGCAGGATGGGTGCCCCTCTCTATAGACATAGCAACAGGTTTTTGTAAGAAAAAGCTTACAGCACCTGGTATTCCCAGGCGGTCTCCAATCCAAGTACAAACCAGGCCCGACCCTCCTCAGCTTCCGATATCGGACTAATTCAGCGCAGTATGGCCGCAAGTAATAAGTACTGCCGCAACATTGCATTATATACACATTGGACCCCATAACTACAGCACAGTACTGACATTTTTGACAGGAAGTTTTGCCAACGTGAAAGCCCTTCATTCATGTTGTTTGCACGGTACTAAATGCAGTCTGCATTATTACAAGCAGGAATGCTGCACACAAGAAATGAGAAGAAGCACCTAAATCCAGGCAAGAAAGGGGGAAAAATTGACAATGCCAAAGTAATTTGATAAAATCACATAGCCAGCAGCGCGATGGGTGCCCCTCTCTTTTGACATAGCAAGAGATTTTTAGTAAGAAAAAGCTTACAGCACCTGGTATTCCCAGGCGGTCTCCCATCCAAGTACTAACCAGGCCCGACCCTGCTTAGCTTCCGAGATCGGACGAGATCGGGCGTATTCAGCGTGGTATGGCCGTAAGCAATTATTGCAGCCGCAACTTTGCATTATATACACATACGACCCCATTAGGACAACAAAGTGTTTGACATTTTTGACAGGAACTTTTCCAACATCAGAGCCCTTCATTCATGTTGTTTGCACACTACCAAATGCAGTGTGCATTAATACACGCGGGAATGCTGCACACAAGACATAATAAGAAGCGCTTAAATCCAGGCAAGAAAGGGGGAACAAGTGACGATGCCAAAGTCACTTGATAGAAATCACATAGCAAGCAGCGCGATGGGTGCCCCTCTCTATTGACATAGCAAGAGATTTTTGGTAAGAAAAAGCTTACAGCACCTGGTATTCCCAGGCGGTCTCCCATCCAAGTACTAACCAGGCCCGACCCTGCTTAGCTTCCGAGATCGGACGAGATCGGGCGTATTCAGCGTGGTATGGCCGTAAGCAATTATTGCAGCCGCAACTTTGCATTATATACACATAAGACCCCATAACTACAGTATAGTACTGACATTTTTGACAGGAATTTTTTGCCAACATCAAAGCCCTTCATTCATGTTGTTTGCACAGTACTAAATGCAGTCTGCATTATTACAAGCAGGAATGCTGCACACAAGAAATGCACACAAGAAATAAGAAGAAGCGCTTAAATCCAGGCAAGAAAGGGGAATAATCGACGATGCCAAAGTCGCTTGATAGAAATCACACAGCAAGCAGCACGATGAGTGCCCCTCTCAGTAGACATAGCAGCAGTGTAGAGGTTTTTGTAAGAAAAAACTTACAGCACCTGGTATTCCCAGGCGGTCTCCCATCCAAGTACTAACCAGGCCCGACCCTGCTAAGCTTCCGAGATCGGACGAGATCGGGCGTATTCAGCGTGGTATGGCCGTAAGCAATTATTGCAGCTGCAACTTTGCATTATAAACACATATGAGCCCATTACGACAACACAGTGTTTGACACTTTTGACTGTAACTTTTCCAACATCAGAGCCCTTAATTCATGTCGTTTGTGCAGTACTAAATCCAGTCTGCATTATAACAAGCAGGAATGCTGCACACAAGTAAAAATAAGAAGCGCTTAAATCCAGGCAAGAAAGGGGGAACAAGTGACGATGCCAAAGTCACTTGATAGAAATCACATAGCAAGCAGCAGGATGGGTGCCCCTCTCTATAGACATAGCAACAGGTTTTTGTAAGAAAAAGCTTACAGCACCTGGTATTCCCAGGCGGTCTCCCATCCAAGTACTAACCAGGCCCCACCCTCCTCAGCTTCCGATATCGGACTAATTCAGCGCAGTATGGCCGCAAGTAATAAGTACTGTCGCAACTTTGCATTATATACACATATGACCCCATAACTACAGCACAGTACTGACATTTTTGACAGGAAGTTTTTGCCAACGTGAAAGCCCTTCATTCATATTGTTTGCACGGTACTAAATGCAGTCTGCATTATTACAAGCAGGAATGCTGCACACAAGAAATAAGAAGAAGCGCCTAAATCCAGGCAAGAAAGGGGGAAAAATTGACAATGCCAAAGTAATTTGATAAAAATCACATAGCCAGCAGCGCGATGGGTGCCCCTGTCTATTGACAGAGCAAGAGATTTTTAGTAAGAAAAAGCTTACAGCACCTGGTATTCCCAGGCGGTCTCCCATCCAAGTACTAACCAGGCCCGACCCTGCTTAGCTTCCGAGATCGGACGAGATCGGGCGTATTCAGCGTGGTATGGCCTTAAGCAATTATTTCAGCCGCAACTTTGCATTATATACACATACGACCCCATTACGACAACACAGTGTTTGACATTTTTGACAGGAAATTTTCCAACATCAGAGCCCTTCATTCATGTTGTTTGCACACTACTAAATGCAGTGTGCATTAATACACGCGGGAATGCTGCACACAAGACATAATAAGAAGCGCTTAAATCCAGGCAAGAAAGGGGGAACAAGTGACGATGCCAAAGTCACTTGATAGAAATCACATAGCAAGCAGCGCGATGGGTGCCCCTCTCTATTGACATAGCAAGAGATTTTTAGTAAGAAAAAGCTTACAGCACCTGGTATTCCCAGGCGGTCTCCCATCCAAGTACTAACCAGGCCCGACCCTGCTTAGCTTCCGAGATCGGACGAGATCGGGCGTATTCAGCGTGGTATGGCCGTAAGCAATCATTTCAGCTGCAACTTTGCATTATAAACACATATGAGCCCATTACGACAACACAGTGTTTGACACTTTTGACTGTAACTTTTCCAACATCAGAGCCCTTAATTCATGTCTTTTGTGAAGTACTAAATCCAATCTGCATCAATACAAGCAGGAATGCTGCACACAAGACATAATAAGAAGCGCTGAAATCCAGGCAAGAAAGGGGGAACAACTGACGATGCCAAAGTCACTTGATAGAAATCACATAGCAAGCAGCGTGATGGGTGCCCCTCTCTATTGACATAGCAACAGGTTTTTTGGAAGAAAAAGCTTAAAGCACCTAATATTCCCAGGCGGTCTCCCATCCAAGTACTAACCAGGCCCGACCCTCCTCAGCTTCCGATATCGGACTAATTCAGCGCGGCATGGCCGTAAGTTATAAGTACTGCCGCAACATTGCATTATATACACATACGACCCCATAACTACAGCACAGGACTGACATTTTTGACAGGAGGTTTTTGCCAACGTGAAAGCCCTTCATTCATATTGTTTGCACGGTACTAAATGCAGTCTGCATTATTACAAGCAGGAATGCTGCACACAAGAAATGAGAAGAAGCACCTAAATCCAGGCAAGAAAGGGGGAAAAATTGACAATGCCAAAGTAATTTGATAAAAATCACATAGCCAGCAGCGCGATGGGTGCCCCTCTCTATTGACATAGCAAGAGATTTTTAGTAAGAAAAAGCTTACAGCACCTGGTATTCCCAGGCGGTCTCCCATCCAAGTACTAACCAGGCCCGACCCTGCTTAGCTTCCGAGATCGGACGAGATCGGGCGTATTCAGCGTGGTATGGCCGTAAGCAATTGTTGCAGCCGCAACTTTGCATTATATACACATAGCAGCCCATATCTACAGTACAGTGTTTTCATTTTTGACAGGAACTTTTTGCAAACATCACGGCCCTTCATTCATGTTGTTTGCACACTACTAAATGCACTGTGCATTATTTCACGCGGGAATGATGCACACAAGAAATAAGAAGAAGTTGCGCTTAAATCCAGGCAAGAAAGGGGGAACAATTGACAATGCCAAAGTCACTTAATAGAAATCACATAGCAAGCAGCAGGATGGGTGCCCCTCTCTATAGACATAGCAACAGGTTTTTGTAAGGAATAGCTTACAGCACCTGGTATTCCCAGGCGGTCTCCCATCCAAGTACTAACCAGGCCCGATCCTGATAATCTTCCGAGATCAGTTTGTTGCAATCTGCAACATCACCACTAGATGTCGCTAAACTCTACACACTGATACTTTCAACAAAAATACATCTTATACTGCATCCCATTATTTCCTTTCATTTAAAAAAAAAGTCAAACTACCAAAGATTTACCACAAACCTAAATGACATATTCCATTAGTTTACCACCATGCTGATAGTTCTGTGCTTCATGCACAACTAAAGAACAAGTGACAGTATGCGCCCAAACACAGGTATTTTGTTTGTTTGTTTGTTTGTTTGTTTGTTTGTTTTTAGTTTTGACTTTTTTGGAGGCACGTGGTTCTAACCGCAAACTTCAAACGATCGTCACTTTAAACAACTCGCTTTCATTGGAGAAAGACGCTTCACGACGCTTCCAGAAACGTACATTCAACCACCCCGCTGTTTGGGCTCTATAAGTGGCTACCTTTTGACATAAACATTTCGGTCAATTTGTCAAAACAGTAAAAAGAAAAAACAATAATAATCTTCTCAAGAGTTTGGAAAACATTTCCGTACAAACCGTTTGGACTTGGATTTGACATTTTGGGTTTTTATTCAGACATGACGTTGGACTGTGACGAGCACATTGAACCCGGTGGGTGTATCGCGCCGTGCTGCGTTCAGAAGCCGCTCAAAGCTGGGAAATCCCCATTTTAGATGTTGTTATAATTATTTTAAACAGGAAAAAAAAACGATTGTTAAATTGATGCGAGAGACTGTGACTTGTGAATTGTTTAGAACTACTATGAGTGTTTATTATTATTATTATTATTATTATTATTATTATTATTATTATTATTATCGTATATGTTTTTCTGTATCCATTTTTGCCTGAAACAATTAAAACATTTAAAATTTCAAAATTGAAATGATTTAGCTACCTTCCATCCAGCTTCCCTTGCGTGCTTATGCATCGAACTGTTTTAAGCTGCATTTGCTATCATTCAACCTTTTGAATGTCATCCGCTTGCCAATGTTTGCTTACTGGATTGGACGGTGAAATATTGACTAAAAACAAAGTTGACACAGTTCTGGTCCTATTGTTTTTTTCCCTGATGCTTCATATGATTATCTTAGTAATTCTACACATTTGATAAAAGAGGAAAAAAAGTTTTGAATTGACTGCAAGTGCAAAATGACGTGGAGCTGTACTTGAAAATATCCAGGAGACGCAAATCAATGCTTTCCTGTGCTACTAAAATGAAACTACAAATTGTGAATTCTATAAGCTTAACAGATGTTGCAGAGGTGCAAAAGACTACGTGCCATTAGTGACTTTAGTGACATCTAGTGGTGATGTTGCAGATCGCAACACACTGAATACCCCCCTCACTTCAGTTCCCCCTCCCTTTCCAACGAGGAGAAGCTACGGTGGCTACAAGCTAACATTAGTGAAAAAGCTACTTTATTCAAGCTATTTAGTCTGACAACGAGATAGCGTTAGCAGTATACATATTTTATTATCCGTTTAGTCAAAGACCTGATGGACCACCCGGTAACATTGCAGAAGTTAGAGGGAGAGCCAGTGTATGGTTTGTCCATTCTAGGATGCTGTAGAAACAGGGTGGTGCAACATGGCGGCCTCCGTGGAAGAAAACCCGCTCCCTACGTAGACATCCCTAGATATAAAGCGCTCATTCTAAGGTAACAAAAACACAACGATTCTTATTTTCATGCGATTATAACAGGACAACAGGTATGCAGCCACTCTGATCCCAATCACCTAGATCCAGGTCAGGTGTGGCTGCTCAAACCAGACCATCCCCACACCACAAAAACATTGGCCCTTTCTCAATCTGCGTTCTTGTTTGTACTTGTGTTCTTGTGAACTTGTGAAACGTCATCAGTCGCAGCCCAAGTACTGTTCCAATTCAAAGTACGCATCAAGCCAAGTCCATTCCAAATGCCCGGATGTGGACTTGCTCCGCCCATTTTATCGAGGATGCATCAGTGGTGACTTGTGTGGACTTGGGACAGCCAAATATCCCAGAATGCATTTCGCAGAATGACCATCCTGCGTCCTCCCGTCCCCGGGAGTCTGTACTCCCAAGTTGAACTTGCCAACTCTGAACTACCAAGTCCGCAAGTCCGGACTTCGGGTACTTGGTATTGAGAAACGGCTATTTTTCCACCATTCACACGTTTGGAGGCTGGGCTTCCTAGTGGGCTGTCCTAACTCTATAGCCCAATCCTTTATTTTGCTGGTAATAATGACCACAAAGGAAAGAAACCCGTACCATTCTTTTTCTGTCAAATCACAAATTCTGAAAAGTTTTTGAAACATATTTTTCACTTATTATGCCTGGTCTCTTATTATTTCTTATTATTAATTTCTCTGATGGGGGCCTTTTTAGTTTCTAATTTCATGAAGTATCTGTGAAAATAAATCGTTTTTATTGTTGTTGCCTATATAATTTGGGTATGCAATAAAGATCTGAACTTAATTCTTTTATCATTTGCAGGTATAATGTATTTTATTGCGCAATTGTACTGTGAAGTGCCAGCAGCTTTATCTTCTCTTGAGCTTTCTTCTATGCAGTCCACAATAACTTTTTTTCAGGTAGACAATTATGAGACTCCTCGTAGATATCGTCTCTAATTTGATGCATCGTCTTGCAGTGGCCGATGATAGCTTGTGTTAGATCTCTGCGTGTTCTCTCCTTTCACTTTTTAGTCCTGGCACACTTGGTCCGTGAGCTTTAAATTAAGAACAGTAATGGGAAAGTCCCATGCGAAATGAAAAGCAAAAAGGAAAAGCAATAAGGAAGAGGAACAAAGGGTCTTATTTAAAGATGTTATTTTCGAAGAGTATTAAAACAAATATTGTTAATTGACGAATGTAATGTTTGAGAAATTATTTGTTTTAAGTGCCTTTTCAATTATTTAATTATAAAGTATTGATTCTTTCCGTGGCACACTTTGTCCTCCATACCTAAGTGCTGCCTGAACAATACGAAAATACCTTTTTCACAGTCTTCTTTTTTTGCCATTACCCTTACACACACACTCAGTATCTGCATTCAGTTTGGGTGATTTTTCATTACTTCATATTTTTTGTCGCAAAGAAATTGTGGTGTAACTCAGTTAATCAACGTTTTGTCTTTCCAAAACTCTCACAAACATTCGGTAAAATTGCAATGGGCATTCTCAGGGGGTATGGCTGTAAGCAATCAGTGCAGCCACAACTCAGACATACATCCATGACAGCTCGGCTGCTATCGAACTGTTCTTCAGTAAAACATCATGTCATCACAATCACAATATTTAATCCCATCATTACTGACGCTGCGTTGCTGATAAAACCATACCACAAACCTAGACCACGCTGTTGGTCTAGATGATTAAAACTAGGGTTAAGTCAAAGCTGGACTTAATTTAGTCTGTATCTCTGGAGAGCAAATGAAGGTATGGGGTTAGGTAAGGATAGCTGTATGTGGAGTGTGTGTCTCTCCTACTGCACTGTGTTAATTGTAATGAACTCCCTCCCTTTCTGCTTCTCTCCACGTTTCCAGTTATTTGACTATGTTTCTGAGAGCTTAAAGGACTTCCTCCAAAACAGGAACATCAGTCTGAAGGAGAAGCATACCCTGGGCTTCACCTTCTCCTTCCCCTGTCAGCAGAAATCCCTGAATGAGGTAATTTGATTGGGTGGTGTAGAGGGCGGGGGTGCCTCCAGAGGTGGAGATAGTCCTCCCAGAATCGGCGGTTTGTCTGTTTACGGACGTGCCCTTGAGAAAGGCAACTCCTTTCGACTCAGGATGAGCTGATTGGCGCCTTCCATGGCTGCCTTGACTCCCATAAATGCAGTCCATTTACCACTACCATGTTAGCATGAACGTTCTAAACAGTATAAGCAAACTATACAAAGCTTATGTTATTGAATTGAACGAAACAAGATTGGATGTTTTCCGTCTGTATATGTTTGTTAGGTGTTTATCTGTTTAATCTTCACTGATACAGGCATTGACCCCTCTCTAGGATGTATGGTACATTTAGGACCTGTGAAGCCTACGGGCCATAGATTAAGTTCTAGACACTATATATATATATATTTTTTTTATAATTTCATGTTCTTTCTGTGCTCTCTGTACTGTAGGGAGTATTGCTGAACTGGACTAAAAACTACCGGGCCCGGGGAGTCCAGGGGAAAGATGTGGTGCAGGCCCTCAGAGAGGCCATCACCAGGACCAGAGTAGGACACCACATGACTGTTAACTACATGGGCCACAACCCAAAACATCCATGAGATACTTCTGTTGAGAGCCACTGGTTCACTTTCCCGTGAAGGTTCTCTGTGTCTCTTTCTTTCTTTTTTTAGGGAATGGATGTAGAGGTGTTGGCCCTGGTCAATGACACCGTGGGAACCATGATGACCTGCGGGTTTGACGATGAGCACTGTGAAGTTGGACTCATCATCGGTCAGAAAACTATGAAATACAAATAAGTAACTTTGTCAGATTAAGCCAACTCTGAAAACGACATGAAATTTTTATATTTAACTATGGCTTTGCCTTCCGTTAGCACGTTGCCATCACGATCGAAACGTGAACAAAAACTTTCATTTAAGCTTCTGTCTCTCTGTCATGTTCAAAACAAACAACAATCTTTCTGTGATCATCTTATTATTGTACTTAAGGTTTAAAGTTTTCTTACATAACGTAATTTAGCAGACGCTTTTGTGCAAAGCAACTCACATTACAATAAGTACATTTTGTCAGTAGTATCAAACAACTGTATATCACAGTGACAATTTAAGTGTAATTGGTAAGACTAGTCCTAACTGAGTTGGTCCCATTGAAATCCTGTCCCAAGATTCAAGATTCAAGAGGCCCAACGTGCATTCATTAAATTTAAAATGTCTATTATATCTCTATACATGATAACTTGTGTGGGTGTTTTTCTCCAGGCACGGGTACCAACGCCTGCTACATGGAGGAGCTACGTCACATCGACCTGGTGGAAGGAGACGAGGGCCGTATGTGCGTCAACACGGAGTGGGGGGCGTTCGGAGACGATGGGGCGCTGCAGGATTACATCACAGAGTTTGACCGGGAAATTGACGCCGCCTCCATCAACCCTGGAAAACATCTGTATGGAAAGCATATAATGGAGCATCAAAATGTGACATGGCATGATGCTAAATGTTTTAAGATGGCATGAAATTACATAATAATAATAATAATAATAATAATAATAATAAGGCTCATTATATTTATTCATCTCTAATTCGTTCTCTATCTATTGTTTTCATCTGTCTGTTGCTGTGTTCCTCTAAGCTTTGAGAAGCTGGTCAGCGGGCTCTATTTGGGGGAGCTGGTTCGGCTCATTGTGTTGAAGATGGCCAAGTTAACACTGCTGTTTGATGGGAATGCTTCTCACGCTCTGAGGACCAAAGGGAAGATAACCACCGCACATGTAGCAGCCATGGAGCAGTAAGATATGTCTGACATAGTTGTCAATGGTTTCTGAAAAGACCCGTCTTTATCTATTTATATGTCTGTCGAATTGAACAATATAACATATTATACCTGTCTTTCTATCTCAGGTACAAAGACGGCTTGCGAAAAACTAGAGACATTCTTCTTGACCTTGGCTTGACTCCATCTCATGATGACTGTGTTGCCGTTCAGCATGTCTGCACTGTGGTTTCCTTTCGGTCCTCCAACCTTGTGGCTGCTGGGCTGGCCGCCATTTTGACCAGGATCAGACAGAACAGGAAGCTGAAAACGTTGAGGATCACAGTAGGAGTGGACGGCACTGTGTACAGGACACACCCACAGTAGGTTTTAGAAAAACCTTCACCCAAAATAATTAATATCAGTATATACTCATGTATATACTGTATCTGCCACAACATAACACCACAACATTAAAACCACTGACAGGTGAAGTGAATAACATTGCTCATCTCGTTACAATGACAGTTTTTATAAGGCAGCAAGTGAACAGTCAGTTCTTTAAGTTGATGTGTTGGAAGCAGGAAAATGGGAAAGCGTAAGGATCTGAGCGACTTTGACAAGGACCAAATTGTGATGGCTAGACGTTTGGGTCAGAGCATCTCCAAAACGGGAGGTCTTGTAGAGTGTTCCCGGTTTGCAGTGGCTAGTACCTACCAAAAGTGGTCCAAGGAAGGACAACCGGTGAACCGGCGATAGGGTCATGGGTGCCCCAGGCCTCATTGATGCGCGTGGGGAGTGAAGTCTAGCCCGTCTGGTTTCGATCCCACAGAAGAGCTATTGTACCACAAATTGCTGAAAAAGTTAATGCTGCTATGATAGAAAGGTGTCAGAACACACAGTGCATCGCAGCTTGCTGTGTATGGGGCTGCGTAGCCACAGACAAGTCAGAGTGCCCATGCTGACCCCTGTCCACCGCAGAAAGCGCCTGCAATGGGCATGTCAGCGTCAGTACTGCACCATGGAGCAATGGAAAAGGGTGGCCTGGTCTGCTGAATCACATTTTTTTCTACATCATGTGGGATGTGATGGAACAAGAAGCTCAATCCATAGCGGCCCCACCTCACAACTTCCAGGACTTAAAGTATCCGCTGCAAAAGATCTTGGTGCCAGATACATACCACAGGGCACCTTCAGAGGTCTTGTGGAGTCCATGCCTCGACAGGTCAGAGCTGTTTTGGCAGCACAAGGGGGAGCTACACAATATAAGTGATTATTAGTGGTGGTTTTAATGTTGTGGCTGATCGGTTTATATTTATTCAATAACGGTGGGGCACCACACCTCGTTATTTCCTCTTGTCGAGAAAATGTGAAATTAGTGAAATTATTGCAAGAATAAGTTGTACAAAATACTTGTTAATAAACAAAAAATGATCAAGCCCAATTAGTAGGCTGTTGATGATAATCCTAATAATTTGTCAATACCCCAGGTATGCAAAACGACTACACAAAGTGGTCCGTCGCCTGGTTCCTGACTGTCACGTGCGATTCGTCCTATCAGAGAGCGGCAGCAGCAAAGGGGCTGCCGTGGTAACGGCAGTAGCACAGCGACTTGCATCACAGAGGAGACAGGTAAGTTAGCTGGGAGAGTTCACCCATTGTTTACATTGCTTATATATCTTGCTTGCATTTTTTTTTTTTTTCATTTTGCTCACATATAACTCTTTCAGGTGGATGAGGCGCTGTCATCCTTCAGACTGTCCCAGCAGCAGCTTGGATCAGTCAAGGCCAAAATGAGGGCGGGGCTAGAGGCGGGGCTAAAACTAAAAGGCCCGTCCCCGATAAAGATGCTGCCGTCCTTTGTGTACCATACCCCAGATGGCACAGGTCAGACCAAAATAGGAAACCAAGTTCAAGTGATTATTTTTAGATTATCACATACATATAGATACGGTCATACATATATGCAGTGAAATGTTGTCGTTATGGCCAAGCTAAAATAAAAATCAAGTGGTAAAAATACACACCTGGAACTTCCGTAAACCTAACTTGAACTTGATATGGAAAGCAATTCCGTAAGCTGTTTTTAACTTTCTGTTTATGTAAGTGTCTATCAGAACTAGGGCTGTCACAATCATGTAATTGCAGTTGCCGATTCATTGTCATACAAATAAAAGTCATTAACGATTTGTATTTTTTGTTAATTTAATGTCACTGTCATAGTGTGAGCGTATCTTACTGTAACAATACAAGGGAGGGAGGGATATTTATTGACATTTGTTGATTGAACATTGGAGCATGAACATTTGGGTAAACGGTTAATTTGCCTCCACCCAACCGCAACCCATTGGTTGAAATTTTCCTTGACATTTGGGTGTAAATTTGGATATGAGTGTACACATCCAAAAAATAACTGCAGTTCAATTAATTGTGACTATGTAATTATTTTGTGACAGCCCTATCAGAGCAACGGTGCGTGGAAGTTGCGCAGGCTTTCTGGATTTTATTCAAGAGGACCACAACTAAACAGCAGTTTGTTTTTGATCCGTTTGTGTTGTGTTTTTGCAGAGCATGGAAAATACCTCGCCTTGGATCTGGGAGGAACCAACTTCAGAGTGCTGCTGGTGAAGATCCGTAGCGGCCTGCGTCGCTCCGTTCGCCTCTACAGCAAGATCTTCACGATACCGTTGGAAATAATGCAAGGAACGGGGGAGGAGGTGGGACATGACGGACATACAGATAGGAAAACAAACACCTAGGTTATTTATCATAACATTTTGCACTGGAACAAAGAGTGCAGCTTTTATTCAAAGGATAAGACATTCTCTTGTTTATGGGTAGTTTTAAGATTGTTAACCAACAAACTTTTGTCACACACACACAAATTCAATTTGAGCATTTCATGCCTCTCTCCCATTCCAGTTGTTCGACCACATAGTGCAGTGCATCAGTGACTTCCTGGACTACATGGGGATGAAGAACACTCGTCTTCCTCTTGGATTCACTTTCTCTTTCCCCTGCAACCAGACCGCCATAGACACTGTAAAAATATGTTTTTTTTTATTATTATTGTCAGTACCAGTTCAGCTTACAGCTTGTGTTTTACAATTGTATTATGTTGCACAGTACAGTATATGTGTATATAATGCTGTTTTAATTTTAATTTTTAATATTAAAAAGTGTATAATATTGCCATTGCTTCATTGTATATTTTGGGTTTTTAGCTGTTTCGCTTGTTTACGTTCACGTTCCTATTGTATTGTATTGTATTGCCAGGGAAGAAAGGTATATCAAATGAAAATGGCGACACTGGTATCTGCCATGCCAAGTCTTTCACAGAGAAGCTCAGAGAAGTAGCAGTCAAAGGAGTAACGCTCAAAGAACACCTTTGCTGGACTTACACACACGAAAGTGTGTCTATTTAAACCTCTTGAAACCCATTCAGAAAAGCGTTGTGGAGTTGAATTAAAATGTCCGTTAGATGGCGGTAATTATTCTACTGCGATGGTGTATTGCATTTTCTCCAGGGCACATTGGTGAGCTGGACCAAGGGCTTCAAGGCGACAGGCTGCCAAGGACAAGATGTCGTTGACATGCTAAGAGATGCCATCAAGAGACGGAATGTGAGTCAAATAAATCATTTAGAATGAAATGGAACACAACTAAACATCATTTTGTGACATTCAACATCTTCTACACTTGCAAACACTGCAGCACTGACAAATATTTGAAACTGTCAGAGCACCAGAGGACCAGCTGAATACATTTTTTTTTTACCAATATTATGAGGCGAAATTAAATCTATAAGTAAAGCCAAAGGCATTTCACACGGATAAATGAAGTCACATTTGTTTACATTAGAGTACAGTACTAAAACTTTAGTACAACCGTTCTTGCAACTCATAACGGCTCAACAAACCATGTCATTACATGGTTTCAGTTGTATTAACCTGTTTGTTGTAATTCATTTTATTTTTTTCATTTGACTACAGCCGCAGCTATGCGAGACAATCTGTGTTCACCTGTGTGTTTGTGTCCAGGAGTTTGACTTGGACATCGTAGCGATAGTCAATGACACGGTTGGAACCATGATGAGCTGCGCGTACGAGGATCCACGGTGTGAGATCGGACTCATCGCCGGTGTGTGTTCCAGCTGTAACGTTTACACGACCCTGATGTTACGTATGCTACGTGGGCTGTAATAATGCAGTGTCTGGTCAGGCTCTGGAGCCTTTTCAGCGAGCTGCCATAGAATAGTAAACATAGCTCATAACATTAAATAATTCATACGAATATCATAATTACTCATGTGCTATCGCTATTAACGTATAATCTGTTTAATTTTGCTCTTGCATCATTTGATTCGTGTTATATACAAATGTGTGCAATCTACAGGAACAGGCAGTAATGTTTGTTACATGGAAGAATTCAGGAACATTGAGAAGATTGAAACCGACAACAGCAGAATGGAAGAACCCATTCAACAGGGTGAAGATGACGAAGAGGAGCAAGAGAAGAGTGTAATTTTCTTAAAAAAAAAAAAAAAAACAACCTTAAATGTTTTTAAATAAAATCTTCAGCATATCTTAGGTTTAGTTAGTATCTGTGGTCCGGTTGGTCAGTTACTCTGAGGAATAACATAAGATGAAGTCATGTAACTCTAACTTCCCATGCCTTTTTTTCGTCACTAGGTGGGTGAAGGGGTCGGCAGGGAGGAAGAGAAGAGGGACGGCGAGAAACAGAAAATGTGTATAAACACAGAATGGGGCGGCTTGGGGGAGGACGGCTGTCTGGACGACATCATCACCAACTATGACGATGCTGTGGATCGAGAGTCACTCAACCAGGGAAAACAGAGGTTAGAGAACGCTGTGTGTGTGTGTGTGTGTGTGTGTGTGTGTGTGTGTGTGTGTGTGTGTGTGTGTGTGTGTGTGTGTGTGTGTGTGTGTGTGTGTGTGTGTGTGTGTGTGTGTGTGTGTGTGTGTGTGTGTGTCGCTGACTGTCTCTTAATGTGTCTAGATTCCTTGTTGACGAAGGTGGATTTGTTTTGTTTGCATATTGTGCCCAGTGTCCATGTCTTAACGAATCTAAATCCCCTTACATATCCCCATACATGCTTGTGTGTGTATAATTATATATAATATCCAGCCTTAAACCCAGCCTGATCATATGCAAATAATGTATTTGCATGCATTTGTGAACTAATTGTGTGTGTGTGTGTGCGTGTGTGTGTGTGTAGGTTTGAAAAGATGACCAGTGGGCTATATTTGGGAGAAGTCGTTCGTCAGGTTCTATTGGATTTGACTAGAAGAGGGTTGCTTTTCAAAGGACACGTCACAGAAGCTTTAAAAACACCTGGAATATTCGTCACCAAATACCTGTCCCACATAGAGAGGTAGGGAAAGTGTGTGTGTGTGTGTGTGTGTGTGTGTGTGTGTGTGTGTGTGTGTGTGTGTGTGTGTGTGTGTGTGTGTGTGTGTGTGTGTGTGTGTGTGTGTGTGTGTGTGTGTGTGTGTGTGTGTGGCTGACTGCAACACATTAATAGGAATATCAGATATCAGCATTAATATTGACAAGTAACTGAATAAGTAAATAATCCAATCAACTGCGCACACAAGAGATGAGGGGGGATATTTGGAAGGAGCATGTTTAAATGACCAGATGACCCATTGTAAGTATCAGGCAACTTTTTATTGTACAAATTAGAGCCACATTATGTAACAACTGTGATATCAGAAAGGAACCACAGCTTGTTTTGTCATCAAGGTCTAGTTCTGAAAAAGTAACGTCACTGTCTCCCCCCTAGCGACCGCCTGGCGTTACTACAAGTGAGGTCCATTCTGCAAAAGCTGGGGCTGGACAGCACCTGTGACGACAGCATCATAGTCAAAGAGGTAGGAGAGAACAGATTCACATGCAGTAAATATACTGTATGTTTCCACAGAACGGCTAAACGGCTTGAATTTGAGTGTCGGCAAATCAACTTTGTTCGCATATTGTCACACCAAGTTTTGAAGTTTGAAAATAGGTGCGCATCTTGTCGCGTAGGTGTGCGGCGCGGTGTCACGCCGCGCTGCTCAGCTCTGCGGGGCAGGGATGGCGGCTGTGGTGGATAAAATCAGAGAGAACCGTCGACTGGACCACCTGAACGTCACTGTAGGGGTGGACGGAACGCTCTACAAGCTGCACCCACAGTCGGTTTATTATTATCATTATTATTATTATTATTATTATTCGATTCAAGCGGTTTATTTGTCACATACATATACAAAATTCCATACACTTATGCAGTGAAATGTCTTTGCAGCGCGCCCAGAGATTGTGCACAATAGTTACTGAACCGAACATAATAGCTAATCTAATTACTGCCTGGCTGACTAACTGAAACTAACTGATTCCTAAAACGTAATGCAGTTAGTGAATAGAATAATATAAATAAAATAAGATCAAAATAAAATAAAACTCAAAAAGATAATACAAAGTGGGGGTACAAAATAGAAGGGAATAGAGTTATGTCTATTGGATAGACATTATTATTATTGTTATTATTATTATTATTATTATTATTGGGAGTACTGCCATTTGATCTTTTTATTCACTTGTCTTCTCCATATTCTGCCGTTCCAGCTTCTCCAGGATCCTCCAGGAGACCGTCAGAGCGATGGCTCCTCAGTGTCAGGTGGCGTTCATTCTGTCGGAGGAAGGCAGCGGGAGAGGTGCTGCGCTCATCACTGCTGTGGCCAGACGGGAACACATGAAGTTGTAACTACACTCCGCAAGGTTCTGCTGAAGTCTAACAGGCACATAGCGATTACAGAGATTACAACTAAAAATAAGCGATCATATTGTGATCGAGCCAAAGCGGCTCTTCTGCCTTTTAATTGTGAAAGACTGGATGTGAATGTGTGTAATTATACCTTTAAGCTCTATCAATTAATTATTTAGAATGGTTGATATATGCCTTCTCAGCATTCATTTGACAGCTATTTAAATAAGTATGTTATAATTTCAATATGATTTCTATTGATTGATTAAATAATATCTTTTTATTTTAAATGCGCACTATATAACCCGCAGCTTGTGGATTGCAACTGTCCACTGCCACCCAAAGCTCTGTGCACTCTTTTTAATTTTGGTAAATGGTATTATCCTTAATTACTTTTGTTCTTTCATCGTTTCCATGTGCTATTGCTTTTGAAGTGTTCTCTTAAGGTTAACATGAATTGTATATATTCTAAAAAAAACAAGTGCCTACTTAAAAATAAATCATTTTGAAGTGTGTGTGTGTGTGTGTGTGTGTGTGTGTGTGTGTGTGCGCGCGTGCGTGTGTGTTAGTCAGCAGTATTGATGAAGAGGAGGAGAGGAATGTTGGAGAACGAATGAGTCATCAAGAGACACAACTATTTCTTTGTTCTGTCATTATGAACTTATAGCTCTGTCCTGCATCTAAAATGAAAACTCAGAGCAGGTTTTGTTTCCCGTGCACTGAATCAAACTATCAACATGGATAAAGGTTCAGGCTTTAGCAGAAAGAGGAGTAAACGGTGACCTTGAATAAGCATGATCACAATCTTCCTATATAAAATAAGGACTAAGGAATATAATGTAACTATGGTAAGGAAACAAAAGTTAGTTTCAGGCTACATCCATGGTACCTGATCCTCTCTGTATATCCTTCTTCGATCAGCCATAAACAGAGATATCTGGTGATTGTAAAAATGTGAGGGGAAAGTAGCAAAGAAGGAATAAAATAGGATGATAATAATAAGGGGTAGCTGTTAACGACAGTTAGGTGGTAACTAATCCTTGTCAGGGATTACCGTGAGAATGCTACCGGTTAGCGGCTATGAGACACACACACACACACACACACACATACATAGTGTAGTAATCCCCCAATGTCCTAGGAGTAGCCTAGAAGATGGGCTGCTTTGAACACACACACACACACACACACACACACACACACACACACACACACACACACACACACACACACACACACACACACACACACACACACACACACACACACACACACACACACACAGACAGACAGACAGACAGACAGACAGACAGACAGACAGACAGACAGACAGACCGACAGACAGACAGACAGACAGACAGACACAGACAGACAGACCCGCATGCAGTGACACACAGCTGGGCTGCTGCTAGTGCAGCTCATGCAATTATGTGCAATTACTCTCATTGAAGCGGACATGATATTATTGTATCCATCATGAAGGGGTTTTGTGGTGAAATCTTTCCTCAAATACCGTTCAGTTGTTTCACTTTCCTTCATTTTCTCTTTGTGTATTTTTGTGTGTTTCTGGCTGTTTGTGGTGGGATGTGGGTGTCAGTCTTTGTTTCTCCTCTAAGTCAACAATAAGAGCTTTGACACACACACACACACACAATCACACACACACAATCTCACAGATATGGAACCAATTCAAGCTGAACAGTTGGACCAGTGGATGTCTGGATGCCAAGGTCTTCACACAAGTTCCAGTTCAGTCCAACTGGGTTTTTACATCTGGGCTTGTTTTGTAGGGATTGGTTCTGTTTTATCAAGGTAAGTCTCCCCTTCATTTCTTTTCATTCATTTTTGTCTGACATATGAAGGACAATTACACCCATATTGATCAGTACACATGTATAATTCGGCCTAACTGTCCGTACTCTTATTCTCAGAAGGTGCAATGAGTAGAGATGTGAGACTGGGAATGGAATCCAGGCAGTCCTCGCTGTGTAGCGCCACGGTCTGCAGAGCGAGACCCAGGAACACTCCGAGGCATCCCCGCGGAGACCACCACCACGCGGACACCCGGCACAGGCGGTCGCGCTTGTATCATGGAAACTCTTCATCGATAGAGGTAATAACCAATCGAATAATCCCTTGTGGCGGCAGTGTATTAGCGGCGTGGTGACTGGGAGGAGCGAGTGGACTGATGCACGTGGATTGTGCCGCCGTGCCGAGTGATGCTGTGGCAGCTCGTTCACAACGTTGAGCTGCAGGTGGATTAGATACGACCATGTCACTCAGGCTGCTCGGGCTGTGAGGAAACCGCTGCTAGTTACCATGAACACATCTGATGGTGTAAACCAGGACGAGGCAAAGAATGAAACTGTAGGTATCTTATATGCATCTATCCCATGATTTTACTTTACCGGGGAATTTAACTTGGGGGGAGTGAGAGGCAAGAGACAACCATAGAAAAGCTCTGAGTGTTGCCACATGACTTTTATATTACTTTTATGTTGCTTTTTGTGAAATTAAATTAGAGAATATATATGGATGGCATTAAAGATGAAAACAAGTTATGTGTGGCCCCTCTGAGCTCACCCTCTCACACAGGTGCAAACACATTTTAACACTTTTTCCATAATATTGTGTGAAGATAATTATGTATTTTAGATGATGCAGAATGTCCTCCTTCACAGCTCGAAAAAAAAAAAGTTGAATGTTGATTTTATTTTATTAGCATACTCAAGTCAATTATTAATTTTCATGAAGAAATATCAATATACATTCATTCTGATGGGCAGGCTTCTCATGAATGAGCAATAAGTTTCAATGGTCTGTCCTATAGATTTCCCATGAATGGCCATCAATGACACTGGATGATTAGATGAATGACTGATTAATGACAATATTTTTTCCAGTTGTGTTCTGCTGAACCACCGTCATTGAAATATATATCCTGGGATAAAAAAAGATTGGACATTGAAAAATCATTTCACACGATGGTGCTACTGAGTTTGTTAAAGGGGCCCTCTCGCTGGAGAGAAAAACTACAGAAGTGGTGATACATATTTATGCCTTAATTTAGCCCTTATTTATTATTGTCTTGTATTCTGAATGGAGGTTCCGTCCACTTCCCCTCCACTTAGTCCTTTTCTGAACGTTCAGTGTTTTCTTTTCCCCAGAGCAGCCAGACAACAAAGAACATTTGTTTTATGACATAATGTCTCTGTGACATCACAAAACACTCATCACTGGTAATAGACTGCATCGACGTTAATCTGTGATGTCCTGGCTGTTAATCACTCTTTACATCCTGGTTTATGAGATTACCATTTTTCTTTTCTCAGCACTCGCATACATGCAAACAAAATGTGTGCTCTGCATTTGAGCCATTAACACCTTAGGAGCAGTGGGCAGCCTCAATGCAGCGCGCTGCTATTAAACCCTCATATCAAACATGTCTTTCGTCGGTGGGAGGGTTTATTTTTTGTTGTATTCTGGAATATTTCACCGTGTGGGGTGGTGCTTCCATCTGGCTCGAGCAGCTACACCAGCACGTTGGTTGTGTATAATCCTAAAAATGTTGGCTGCCTTTGAGGTAGCCTGCTAGTTGGAAATGTTGCGCTTGCGGCGCTTGCTGTATAGCCACTGTTCTAAACTTCTGAACTGTTCTCAAGCTTCCCCTTCTCGGGCCACACACACACACACACACACATACTAGTCACCAAGCTCTGGCCAATGGCATCACCTCCTTTCTCTTCCTTCTTTATCCCCCGCGCCCTCCCTTCCCCCACTCCAGCCATCAATGTCTTGCAGCTAAACTTACTGTCCCGCCCACACTTCCTGGTGGTAGAGCTGTGTGTGTGTGTGTGTGTGTGTGTGTGTGTGTGTGTGTGTGTGTGTGTGTGTGTGTGTGTGTGTGTGTGTGTGTGTGTGTGTGTGTGTGTGTGTGTGTGTGTGTGTGTGTGTGTGTGTGTGTGTGTGTGTGTGTGTGTGTGTGTGTGTGAGGTAGTCGGAGGGAGGGAGGGAGGGAGGGAGGGAGGGAGGGAGGAGGAAGAGGGGGGGGGCAACAGCAGTGGGCTGGACACTTCTTGCCACATGCAGCAGCAGCAGCAGCAGCAGCCCTGTCTGCCTGAGACTCTAACAACCTGATTGTGTGTGGAAAAGGGAGATCTCTAGTTCCTTTTTTCCGTCTTTTTGATCTTCACCCCTCCGAGCGAGCGAGCGAGCAAGCGAGCGTGTGGTGTGAGTGAGGAGGGAAGAAAGAGAAGCAGGATGATTGCGGCCCAGCTGATAGCTTATTACTTCACTGAATTTAAGGATGACCAGGTTAAAAAGGTGAGTGACATTCTGTGTGTGTGTGTGTGAGTGTGCGTGTGTGTATGTGTGAGAGAGCCAGAAGGATAACACCTAATACACACATGGATATTTAAAGAAAAAAAAAGCCAGGAAATAGTCTAGAATAGAGGAGACCATGTGTTGTAGAGGTCACTGGATCTATCGGAGCTGCCATCAATGAGGACAGAGCTTTGTCGACTCGTATAGGATAACCGGAGCTTTTGGGACATTTGTGTCAATTCAATAGACGCTCGGGGAGGATCTTAACAGAGGTCCTTTGAGTTTGGCTGGGGTTCTCCAAGGACCCGCGACTTCACTGACATTGTAGCACGAGGACGAGGAAGTGTGTCGGGTGATGTAACACAGGACCCGGAGACACTGAGACAAACCACGAAACACGAGTCTTGCGTGTCATGGAACTCGTTTGCGAGGGCTCGATAGCGACCAAAACACATGAAGCGGGTTGTCGGTCGTAGGTTGGGAGTTGTGATGTATGCAGTAGAATCATAGATTTACTGCAGAGAAAAGGAGGAAATGAAGAGCTGATAACAAAAGATAAACAGTGGAAAGAGAGAAGGGGAGGCAGAAAGATAAAGGAATAGAAAGGATGTAGTTTGTCTTTGAACAGCATACATTGTCTTTTGTGACTTTGCAGCAGTCAATCACAATGTCAAAGGTTACTAAAGTAACCTCAATACTCTGTGCTTTTATAAAAGTATATGCCATGTAATTGTACTTTTTGGTAATCGTCGCAAAGTGTTTGGCGTGTTACCTGGGTAGTAATGCCTGGTCGTATGTATGAGGTTGGTAGAAGTAACAGGAGGAGGGAAAAGGAGCACGTTGGGACAACAACATGATCTTTCATGAATTTTGGGCTGGTTCAGCCAAGCAAGCCCCACAGCTATGGCTTCCTGGAGCGGCTATCCTGCCTCAGAGCTGTTTTTCTATCCACTGAAGCCCTGGAGGGTCTCGGGACTTCCCGACTGATCCATTTTTTATTTATTTTTAACAAATTGGAATGTTTCTTGCACTGTTTAACAGATGAAAAATTGTATTTTGAGTCGACTATCAACTATTACACTACACTTGAGGCCACCGGTTGCAATTTGGTGCAAGGTCCCTTTAAGTCCCCACGTTATGACATCACAATGCAACTGCCAGATGCCGCGTCACAGTGAGTGGTCCCTGATGACGATCGGAGCGTGAAAGGTTTACTGCTAACAGTTGTCCATTCCCCCTCTTCCCCTCCATTTTGCTTTCTTTGCTTTCCTCAAACCTCTCCATCACCCCCATTGCGACTTCCTCACCTTTTGTACTGCGTTTCACCCTCTGCCTCGCTCCTGCCTATAAGCCCTCATTTCCGTTTTATTCCTCGAACTCAACTTACACAAGACGATTTCAGTTTACCAGAGCAGCGATTCACCCTCCCTCCGTTTCCCCTCCCACTCTACTCCAGCTCTCTGCCTCCCTAAAATAGGCCAGCTTTGAACCATGTGACCACAGGTGACAGGAGAAGGCTTAGGCGGCGTGCACACACAGACACACACACACACACGTACTCTCACTCTGCAGTGTGCTCTGCCTTGGGGGTGTATCGCCATTCTGCAACTTTTCCCCAGAACAGGGTGAACCAGTCGACCAAAAGTACCTTCCTCCCAGTTGCCTAATGGTTATTAAAATGCATTTATTATCATTATTGTAATCCTTGAGTCCCTTGTGGTGTAGCTTGTTGTGCATAATCTCCGGGCTCAATGACATTTCACTGCATATATGTATGGACATATGTATATATGTATGTGACAAATAAACCTCTTGAATCTTGAATCACATGTTATGAAAGAGTTCTTACCAACTTCCAGATCTATCTCTTCCATTCTCTCCACTGCAGTGTCCTTGACTACCACTGTAGAGGGAGGGAGAGGGAGGGTAAAGTAGAGGACAGTGTTTTTCCACGTTGTGACTACACTGCGTTAGACAGTGAAGCCGGGAGTGAGTGTGTGTGTATGCCTTCAGATGCATGTACACACACACATACATATACACACACAGAGCGGAGTCAGGTTTCGTCAGCTAACACGACCGGGCCTCCTCTATAAACTTGTGTGTTGTCGGGAATGCAAACAGAAAAGAGGGAGTGGGAAAAAAACAGAGGTTGAATGAAAGGCGAGAGAAAGAAGAGAGTTATAAAATAGATCTGATAAGAGAGACAAATAGAAGTAGGTAGAGGTAAGAGGAGCAGGGGATGGGCAGAATGGACAGCTGGAGAACACGTCCTCTAACGTGAAACAAGGAAGCTAGTGTGTCTCAGGGGTCTGTTTGGAGGGAAAATATAACCTTTACAGTGTGAATCAAACACACACGGATATGGGCGTCTCACACCTCAGAGGATGTTTTGCCGAACAACATTCAACTCTATCTGGCAATATGTAACCTCCTTATTTTTCCGCGCTGTGTGAGCTCACATGGTGGTCTCTCCTACGTCATGGTCTCCTGCTGGAAAGTGCTGAGTCATTTAACAGTGAGATGCTAATTTAACTCCTGCTGGGGGCCTTTTTGCCTCGAGAGAAAAGCATTCCTCCAGGGATAGGTTGTCATAGAAACATCACTGATGCCTCCTCCAACCAAGGACATTCAAATTGAAAAATGGAATGTATTGAGTATTTAAAGTGGCATTATGCAATTTGTAGCAGTAGTCAATGCAGAATCTGTACAAGATCGTTCCCATTTCACACACGCATTCTATCCCTGAAATGTTCAGGAACATTTCGTGCATGGGGTCATGTGTCAATGAGAGCCGGGATCAATATTCAGGGAAATCTTTACCACCAATTTTGCACCTGAAGACCTAACAACATTTAAGGGAAAATGTCGGTCCGTCTGATGTAAGGCGCTTTCACGCTGAGCGAACTAACCAATCAGCAAACGACACTCCGCTGATGATATATTTGAACCTGCGACTTATCTCTCAAACGTATAAATTAAATACATTACAGCAGGGGTTCCTAACCTTTTTATTATCATGGACCAGACCACGTCACACAAAAATGAGGGGTGTGACTGAGTAAGTCTTCCCATTACGCTCGCTTGTTTTGGATTGGAGATTGCATCTGAACTTTTAATTGGGTGGAGAAGATGCACGTTTAATGCATGTTAATTGTATATCATATATAATTACTGGGCTTTGCAAAAAAAAAAAAAAAAAAGCACAGGCTAAACAGAGCACCCCCGTCCGCCTTCTCACGGCCCGGTGGTAAATTCCCCGCGGCCCAGCAACAGAGTCCCGGTGGTTCGAAACCTCTGCAATACAAGAACATTGGCACTGGACAAAAATAGCTCCTCGCCCGCCATGTTCCTGAAAATAATAAGAGACGTCTTCCGGTGCGTACATCTTACCGCGCCCCATCTTCTTCTTCTGTTGAGTTTTATGGCGGTTTGGCATCCATAAGGGTTGCATCACCGCCACCTGCTGGAGTGACCCTTGCTCCATCTATTCCGCCATTGTCATGGCGTGTGTGAAAAGGCGCAACATGGAAATGTTCCTAAATGTAGCTGCATGTGTGAATGGTGAAATCTCTAGCTGTGCCTGAAAGGTTATCCCAGTAATTTCCCAAGAACTCTGTGTGAAAGGGACTTACAACAGGGTAATAATTAATATAAACATTCATGATATCTGGGCAGAATTCCCAATTTGCCATTTGCATGGAACTACTATAAGCCCGTAGACATGCATACACACTGGTGTCCATGGAGGATGTCTCTTTTTTTTTTTTATCTTGTTTTCTTCTGTTTTCGGGGACACTACATTAATATAGGCAATATAAATAGTTCTATTTACCTAAGTCATCTGATTTGAAATGTATTCTTATTTGAACGTTGAGATAAGTCGATGACTTAAGAACACCTTGAATCCCATTAACTACCCGACACACAGAGCAGCTGCTGCTCCTTGTATCTAAATGACACCTTATTCACAATGTTAGTGATTTGCACATGAGTCAGGTGAGATCAAGAGTTGGCAAAAGGACCCTTTTTGTTTCAACCTTTTATGAGATTCCAATTGAAGGAAAGGTTCTACCTTTCTACTTCCTGATGTTAAAATGACTCAACGGGTTAGTCCTCATCTTGTCCAAATATTATCTGAGTTGACTGAACAGACCTATTGTCCTGCAAGAGCTCAGTTCAATGTGCACAATTTGCAGATAACAAAAGTACTGTTTTGTCTTTTGTAAAAATGTTTCCATAAATGACGTGTTTATTGCGTACGTACCTATATAGTAGTAAAAAGCTTTCATTACGTGTCAAGTACTTGTGACCTCTTGTCTTCTGTGCTCTGTACACAGACAGCATAATAAATCGATATGCCAGCTGTAACATATGTGCCTGTTGGGATAATAATATGTGTAGTAAGTGGTGTTTATAAGTCTTTGGAAGCCTTTAATTGAAATAATGTATATTTTATGTAGTAGAAGAGTCATTGACCCAAGGTGAGAGATGATATCTCTTCAGTTTCGGTTTCCACATGACAAGAACTATAATTAGAGTGCAACAGTGAAATTTAGCATCCACATCGGGGGCCGTCCATAGACTGTTTATTAACCTGAGCTACAGCGGTTTCTCTTCACAGCATTCAAAACCAAACAAAAATGGATCTTTGGTGCTGATGATTGTTCTAATGTAAAGAATGTGTCACACATCCAACCAATGTTATTCACAGGATTTTCATCCAAGCAGGGAAATGATTACAGGTTGTGTTTTGGCCAAAATGACCAAATCAAGTCTTTTATCCTGCAGTTTGTACTCAGATATGGGTCTGTACCAAACATACTAGTACAGTCAAGTCATATGCTCTTTGTGCAGTGGTCCTCCAGTTGAACTTGTCTTATTACACGTTATTACAGCCAACAGGAAATACACCAAAAACATGTCTACAGCAGGACGTGAGAATGCTCCATTGTGTTGTCCGTTGGATTGAATAGTATGAGGGTGTTTTCTTGTGGGAAAGTACAAGATTGCACAAGCGTGTTCATCAGTACGTGTCAAGGTAGGTTTTGTATTTTGGGTGTGTTCATGTGTTAGTAGTCCAAATCTGTAATAAATGCTTTTATGAATCATATTTATGGTCAAAATGCCTGACACAATGGTTACAGCATGGACTTGGAAAATGTCCTGTTACTCAAAGAGTCAGACTTCTGAGGAAGTTGTGTCCATGTTTACCAAAGGGGCAATTCCATCCCGGTGATGCGCTTTGTCTATTTGATACATCCTGTATTGAGCGTTTCATTGTGTTAAAAAATATCCTGTTTTTATTTTTGTCCATCTGAAATCCAATAATGCTGGGGTTAATATTATGTTAATGTCGTTGAGAAAATAATATGATTGTATTCCAGACAAAGGAAGTCATTTTTTTCTCACTAAACCAATTATGGTGAACAGGAAGAAGGTTAATTTCTATTGAACCCATTCAATCGCTTCATCTATTCTTAGTATTAAAGCATGATCATACAGCAATTCCTTGATTTGTTCTTAGATATAATGATATAGATCTTGTCTATATTGTTTATTTGCTTATTTCAGATCGACAAGTACCTGTACTCCATGCGCTTCTCTGAAGAGACGCTGCTGGACATCATGCAGAGGTTTCGGAGGGAGTTAACAAGCGGTTTGGGCCGAGACACAAGCCCGACGGCCACGCTGAAAATGCTTCCCACGTTCGTACGCTCCATCCCCGATGGCTCCGGTGAGTTCCTGTTAATTGTCGCGTTCGATCTTAAACCTGCGACCGATGGGCCCACAATGGCGGGATTAAATCCGAAGTAAGTCAAAGCATCATATTTGCACCATGCATAGCCATTCAACTGAAGCCACCAAAGGAAAGCAACCTTTTTTTTTTTTCTTTTTCTTTAACAATTGTGATTGCATACATTAATAGATTAAATATTCTTGTAAGTTATCACAACACAACAAAACTTATTGCTGTGTGTGAACTAATGCTAAATGGCTTCTCTCATCACATAACCTCGTCCAACGTGTCAAATCTCTTCCTAGAATTGCCTTGGCAGTCCACAGTGTCTGTTTTGTCTCTTTTTCAACTGAAGGACGGGAGTCAATGGATGAATAGAAACGACAATAAACAGTGTAAAATATAGAGGACTTATGGCACAGTCACAAAGAAAGAGGAAAAAGAAAGACCCAAGGAAACCAAAACACATCCACTATCACTATCAATAATAAAGGAAAATATAGCTGCAGGCAGCAATACATGCATAAACAACAATGCATAAAGCAGCAAAATATACTCTTCATTTTAAATCAAAAAAGGGGAAAGCACTATCTAGCGGTTAAGAATGTACATTATACAGTAATAGACTGACATGCAAACCAGGGGGGCGAGGTTGGGAGCCTAGGTTTAAGAAGGTTTAGGAAAGAATAAGAAAGAAGTCATTATCATTGCTTAGTATACACACACACACACACACACACACACACACACACACACACACACACACACACGCACACGCACGCACACACAGCCACACACAGTGGCTGCAGTCACGCATATCATCACAGATCATGTACCCGATACCCTGCAGACTAAGGAGCTATAACCTGCAGGTCCTGAATCTATGGTCCTCATCGTTTCTCTGCTTTATAATGTGAGATTAAACCGGTATGTTGTCTCCTGGATGAATGCCTCTGCTCCTCCCCTGTGATTGGATCCGCTGTCAGTCATTTCTTTTGTCCATATTAGGTCCAAACAGTGGAGCTCTAGCAGGGAAAGCTGTGCCCATCTTCTTCCTTTAAGCTTCTTCTTTTGCAATCTTTTTTCATTAACTCACACACACACACACACACACACAGGCGGCACACACACACACACAGGCGGCACACACACACACACACACACAGGCAGCACACACGCACACACAGGCGGCACACACACCCGCACACACACACACACACACACACACACACACACACACACACACACACACACAGTATATATAGAGCTATTTGACAAGCCTTGGGTACCTTCTATATGCATATACACACTAACAAATGCACAAATATGCATGAAACATATATCAACAAATACACACAGTATTCACACACACACGCAGATCAGAGATCAGCCCTAATCCTGTGGCCAGGGTCACATTGGAAACATCATAAAAACATTAAAAAAGCAAAACATCTAGTCACGTTCATTTAATATCAGACATGTGACATGTTTGATTAATTTCTTGGTAGGTAATCTTTCTGCCCTATTTTTCGTGGAACTAGACCGATATCTCAAACCAGTGTTGGGTAAGCATCCAGACAATTTAATACCAATTCAATCCCCGTATCAAAGTCCTTTCACACCATAAAGAGGTTGTGAGTCAGGGTCCGTTGTACGACCTGGAGCAGGCGGCCGTTCAGCCTTTTCTTGTTGCACGTTCACTGCATCTTGAGAAATTTGGCCTGAAGAAATGCTGATACCAGGTGCACCCCTGACTCAACTGAAGGACAAACCTTGAGGGATAAATACTCCCGGCACCCCGATTTATGAGGGAAATCCTGATTATTTAGGGGGAATGATTTTGAGCATGCAAGAAGACACCAGTACCTTAGTTGAAAGTTGAAAATCTACTGTTTAATCTCTAACACTTGTTAAATAGAAAAGTTCAGTTTCCAAATCATGGTTGCATTCTCCCTTTTGTTGCACAATTCATCCAGACGGAGAGAGAGAGAGAGTGAGAGTTTCCTTCTCTTTTCTGCGCCGATCTTAAGGCACGGATAAGAATTCCTCAGTGATAGCGACAACACGAGCCGACCTGACCGGGCTTGTGTTGTCACACGTTTGTGTTTCTTTGCTGCACACACTGTTCCTGCGGGAGATAGAACACCTATTGTATTTTATATTGCATTATATTATTATCATCATTCAGCTCAATATCTACCCAAACATGATAGGCTACAACCTTGCATTTTAAAATCAGTATTCTACACAAAGAATTACCAAATATTTCACTTTCTATGAGTCTTTATTGAGTGTTTGAGTGTTCTATTGATTGTTTATAGCGAGCTGACTATTATCAAATGTTTTTATACTTCTTTCTCTGAACATATCATTGTTAACAAATTCTCACTTATCATACTGCAACACTATGACATTTAAAATACAGTATACAGTATGGTAATATTAATTAGCATACACATTTTGTCATATCTTCTAAAAATATTTTTGGCACTTAAAGATGATACTTTATTGCCTATGCTGAAATGCAGGAAATGTCAGAAACCCACTGGTATTATTAATGCTCTCACGGATTCCAATAGTTTTGCACTAGTTATGTAGTGTACAAGGGGAAGGTCGGATTTATTTAATCACTAGGTTTATTTATAATTTCTTTTTGGACTGTTCTTTGTGTTTTTCTCTTCAATTCGGAACCAATTGTCCAAAAGTACTGATCAGGGAAAACATGTTGCCACACCTGCAATTTTAAATAATTAAAAGTCAGATTTAGCTTGATATACTGTAGGTCTGCTTTCCTTTTCACCACATGCACCAAAACAGGAATTTAAGGAGTAACTGTTACGCACTTGACCATGTTGCATCTTAACCGATGAGGAGATTGGTCAATAATTAACCAATGAGCGGGAAATTAATCTTCACATCACGACAAAGCAAACACAGACGCAGGCGCGTCTATGCAATAGCATTAAGTCTTCATGGAGTTATATCAATTTAGAGTGTAAATATAAATCTGTCATGAATTATTTATTCATGTTTTAATTTATGTGTTGTGATACTACAGTCGCTATATTTTGAGGAGTGTGTGTCGGCCGTTTTAACCGATGGCTGTGGTTTAATGCTGCTGTTAAAGCTGCCCTAGAGAAACGTTTATTGAGTTGTGGAATGACCCTGACACCTCCAACTCTCTGGACAGCAGTTCTAACAACAGTGCACAACATTCAGAACAGCTTAACCCGATTTTACCTTCCCACGAAAATTAGACGTGGTGTGACGCTCATACTTTTCTATGGGAGGTGTCTGTAGCATTTGCTTTCAGTAAAGACATGAAAGACATATCGTTCCACAATCTCCTTCTGGCTCTTCTTGAGCACTGCCTCCTGCCTCCCTGTTCCAGTGAGGAATGTTACCAAAGACACTGATTAGGTATCAAAGCATGTCTCTCCTGCCTGCTTCCCTTTTTTTTTTTTGTTTTTACAAAAAAATTATAAACTTGGTGGCAGAAATAAAAAAAAAATGCATATGGTGGCAGTGATTCAAGATGGCGAGAATGTACCATAAAGATATTCACGGGTCAGTAATGGCTCCTGCGTTGCATCCGTGTGCCCCCCCGCAGAGAAGGGCGACTTCATCGCTCTGGACCTGGGAGGAAGCAACTTCAGGATCCTCCGTGTCCGAGTGAGCCACGAGAAGAAGCAGACGGTGCAGATGGAGAGTCAGATCTACGACACGCCGGAGGACATCATGCACGGCAACGGGACCAGAGTACGTTCACGGCAAAGACGCATGAAGAAGACGCTTGAATGTGACGCGTGTATACTAAGAGTCACCGCTCCACTGGTTTCCCCCCCTTTTCCATCTTCCAGCTGTTTGATCACGTGGCCGAGTGCCTGGGAGACTTCATGGAGAAGCACAACATCAAAGACAAGAAACTCCCCGTCGGGTTCACCTTCTCGTTTCCGTGCCAACAGACCAAATTAGACGAGGTAAGACGAGATGCATCGCCTAAACTCTCCCAGTGCCATCTTGTGGTTCTCTTGTTGCAATGACTGATGTTTATGGGTGTTCATCGGCGGACAGGTGGATCTCCTGTTGTCTTTCACTGAAGTGCAAATGTTTTTTTTCTGGATCCCAGGGCTATCTGATAACGTGGACGAAGCGTTTTAAGGCCAGCGGAGTGGAGGGTATGGATGTGGTCAAGCTGCTCAACAGGGCCATCAAGAAACGAGGGGTAAACTCCCAATTATTATAATTATTTTTTTTTGTGTTGGGGGGTTAAGTGGGATCGTCACTAGAGGATGAAATGTAATCTTTGCGTTTAAGGATTACGACGCCGACATAATGGCGGTGGTGAACGACACCGTGGGGACCATGATGACCTGTGGCTTTGACGACCAGCGCTGCGAAGTCGGCATCATCATTGGTACGAGAAGGAATGAAGAATCCCACAGTTGGAGTCGAGCTGAAGGAGCGTGTTGTGTTGCTTCACCGCTCAGCTTCCAGCGGGGGAATTGGGAGAAAAAAAACACAGAGGTCACTTAGGGTAAGGCGTCTGTGTCTTTTTCCCCCCAGGCACGGGTACCAACGCGTGCTACATGGAGGAGCTGCGCCACATCGACCTGGTGGAAGGGGACGAGGGCCGGATGTGCGTCAACACGGAGTGGGGGGCGTTCGGGGACAACGGGAGGTTGGATGACATCAGGACTGAGTTTGACAGAGAGGTAGACAGGGGATCCGTCAACCCTGGAAAACAACTGTACGTAAATAGAAGACAGAGCTATCATACACAGGGAAATAGATAGTTCTGGTTTTCATGCGATTGAAACTACTTTATATCTCTATAATGTCCCGATGTAGATTTGAGAAGATGGTTAGTGGTTTGTACCTGGGGGAGCTGGTCCGTCTAATTCTTGTGAAGATGGCGAAAGAGGGCCTCCTGTTTGAGGGAAGAATCACCCCGGAGCTGCTCACAAAGGGGAAGTTTGAGACCAAGCACATCTCCGCTATAGAGAAGTATGTTGCTCCGAGGCCTCATGTTGAAATGTGTTGCCTTGTTTTTATTAAATGCATTGAACTTAAATCAAAATGGTCATTATTCAGACGGTCATGTTGTCCTTTCCTTCCTTTCTCTCTTTTTGTCTTGCCACCTCTCCTCGCAGGAGCAAGGAAGGATTAACGAAAGCAAAAGAGATTCTAATCCGACTCGGCATAGAGCCGTCTGCAGAAGACTGCATCGCCCTGCAGCATGTATGTATCCATGCTGAAACCGACTGAGATTACAGTGTTTGGAGGTTTTTTTTCCAGTGAATTACGTCACTTGAATGAGTAACACAGTCAAAGGGTGATTTTCTTTTGTGTTTTCTTTTTTCTTTTTACTTTAACATAAAGTAGGACTGTGTACGGATGTGTTACATATAAATGCATTTTCATTCATTGGCACGTTGACATGTCTTAAAAAGTTAATGAACTGAATTTTCATTTTTATTTGGATACCTTTCACGTAACCTGCATCCAATTGACTTATTTTTCACAATTTCTCTTAGGGCTGAGAGTCGATTAAAAAATGTAATGAAATGAATGACTTGATCTGTAATTAGTTAATCAAATTAATCACAAATTATCACATCGATCAATATTTGCTGGGGAAAGCCCCAAATTAAGATATTTAAATCATTGAAGGTTTGCACAGACAGGTGGCTTGAGAAGTCAATATATTGTTTTATTTCAATATCTCAAATATAGATGGGTTTTTTTCAGTCAAGATACAAATAAAAGGTAAAGTTTTTTTGGCATTTATGTGCAGTTTCTTTTTAGAGAATCTTGCAATGCGGGAGAGTAATAATTACACATTGTGAACTCTGTTCCATATTTCAGTAAGTCGTCCTCTGTAATAAAATGCTGAGCAGGACATGGGTTGAACCCCCTCTCCTGTCTCTGCGTGGAACGGGCCGACAGAACAGCTCCATTTTTCGCCGCTTCCGGCGGTTTAACCACCATGAACAGAAATTCCTCCGCCCCGTCAACAAGCTCCGATGCCGTGTTTGCAGCCATGTTTGCTGTCTCGCACTCTTCTTCGTTTGCTTTCTCTCTACTGCCACCCGTGGTTTCTGAGAATGTTGCAATGGACAATCCGCCGACTATAAACGACCTGTTGCCCCCGCAAAGGTATAACCTGCTCTTTACAGGGTCAGGGGTGAAATGTATTAATTGCGTTATTTTTTTAATGCGTTTGGTTTTTTTTATAGTTAATGAAATTAACACGGTAAATTGACAGCCATGTATATATAAGCCAAATATGTGTCACTTGACATTCTTGTATTTTCTCCTCTTGCGTAGGTGTGCGCCATCGTGTCGTTCCGCTCTGCTAACCTGATCGCTTCCACGCTGGGCGGCATCCTGATGCGGCTGAAGGAAAACAAAGGTGCCGCCAGGCTCCGGACGACCGTGGGCATCGATGGATCGCTCTACAAGATGCACCCACAGTGAGTGGCGCTCACATTCCGTGGTATTGATGACAGCAACAGCTAGAACCTCATCGTATACGCATACTTGAAGGGAGACACACATGGTGTGTTGTGCAGCCAAACACTGTTCGGCCAGAGAGCAGGACAATCAACGCGTTGTGTCCCTGTCCTCACACCAAGCTGAAAGATGTTTTTCATGTCTTTGTTTGCCCTCCGGCAGTTCAAAGGAGATAATCTTGATAGATAATCTTGTCGTATGCATTCCAGGTATGCCCGTCGTCTCCACAAGATGGTGCGTCGCCTGGTCCCCGACTCGGACGTCAGGTTCCTCCTGTCGGAGAGCGGCAGCGGGAAGGGTGCTGCCATGGTAACGGCGGTGGCCTACAGACTCGCTGACCAGTCCAGACTGATCGCCCAGACACTTTCCGAATTCCGCTTGAAGACTGAACAGCTGCTTGAGGTGCGGGGCAGGGCGGGCTTGTGTCTGTCTGTCTGTCTGTCTGTCTGTCTGTCTGTCTGTCTGTCTGTCTGTGTGTGTGTGTGTGTGTGTGTGTGTGTGTGTGTGTGTGTGTGTGTGTGTGTGTGTGTGTGTGTGTGTGTGTGTGTGTGTGTGTGTGTGTGTGTGTGTGTGTGTGTGTGTAGGGGTGTGTTATTCAATCAATGCTCTGTATTTTGTAGGTGAAGAAGCGCATGAAGACAGAGATCCAAAACGGCCTCAGCAAAAACACTCAGGACATCGCTACCGTCAGGATGCTTCCAACCTTTGTACAAAGCACCCCCGATGGCACAGGTAACACGTGACACACAATGTGCAAGTACACAGTATGGTAAAATTCACACCAGGGCAACCAGGTGAGAGGGGCACCTGCAGCTTAAAGCGCATTTTTTTGGGGGGCTTTTTTCAGGGCTGGTCATATGCACACACAGGCATGCACTTATGGACCGTGGTTTTTACAAAAAATCCGGCCAGTTCATAGAACAGATGTTTGTCCATCTGTTTTATCAAGAAAATGGTGATTTCTTGGCACTGGATCTTGGAGGAACCAACTTCCGAGTTCTCTTGGTCAAGATCCGCTCTGGAAAGAAAAGGACGGTGGAAATGCACAACAAGATCTATGCTATCCCCATGGAAGTGATGCAGGGCACGGGGGAGGAGGTAAGAGGGAATGTACTATGTCAGGATGGTAACTGCTGCCAAATGTACTTATTGTAAGTAACTTTGGACAGGACGATTGTCAGATTAAGAGATGGATGGATACAGATACATGCAGAAGAACAGAATGGTGGCTTGAATCTGTTCTGAGACCTGAAAGATCTGGACAACATTAAATAAAGACTTCAACTTCTCACTTGAATGAGATAAAAAAATCTTGATAAATAAACATTTTATCACAGGTGTTCTGTCACAAAGAGGGGTAAAATGCCATGATCAACTTTGAGCCAAAGTTCCAGCTAAACTTTGCAATGTTGACTCTTAACTGATGTTTTGTATTTCTAGTAGATGACTTGTTGTTCTTGTTGTTTAATTTAATGTTATGTAATATTACATATAGTACACCATAATCTACCGTTTTGTACCGTATCCTTTATTCTGCAGTTGTTTGACCATATAGTGCAATGCATCAGTGACTTCCTGGACTACATGGGGATGAAGAACACTCGTCTTCCCCTTGGATTCACCTTCTCCTTCCCCTGCCAACAAACGAGCCTGGATGCCGTGAGTCCAATTCAATTGATCTGCCAAATACAAATACACAAATAATATAAGCACAAGTGGATTGATTTGAGTTATTCTGAATTCTAATCATGCCAAATTCATTTTCTGCATTATAGATACTGAAATTACACTCCCAGTGTCATTATGTAGGCCTACATGATTTTTTAAGCAGAAATATGTCATTTTGAGACAAAGTGATATTAAGTGTGTGTGTGTGTGTGTGTGTGTGTGTGTGTGTGTGTGTGTGTGTGTGTGTGTGTGTGTGTGTGTGTGTGTGTGTGTGTGTGTGTGTGTGTGTGTGTGCACGCGCGAACACAGGGTATTCTGGTGACGTGGACAAAGGGTTTCAAGGCGACGGACTGTGAGGGAGAAGATGTGGTTGGACTGCTGCGAGAGGCCATCAAGAGGCGAGAGGTAGGACAGGAGGACGAGGGTGGATGGATATGTTTGTATTTTGTCTTTGTTTGTCGAAAAGTCAGCTGACCCATCAACTCCACTGGGACCATGTGCCCCCCCCAGGAGTTTGATCTGGACGTGGTGGCCATAGTCAACGACACGGTGGGAACCATGATGACCTGCGCCTACGAAGAATCCACCTGCGAGGTGGGACTCATCGCTGGTGAGTTTATCCTCCGTTCCTCGGTTCGTCTGTTTGAGGACATCATGACTGGAAGACCACAAGAAGCCTCCGAGACAAGTCTCACGCTCCCGTCCGTCTCTCTGTCCGTCCAGGTACCGGCAGCAACGCGTGCTACATGGAGGAGATGAAGAACATTGAAATGATCAACGGCGACGAGGGACGTATGTGCGTCAACATGGAGTGGGGGGCGTTTGGAGACAACGGTTGCCTTGACGACATGAGGACTGAATATGACCGCACCGTGGACGAGTTATCCCTCAACCCAGGCAAACAGAGGTACACACGTCTCGTATAGTGCATGTGTACACTCAACTGGTACTTCAGACACGCATACTCCAGTAAACATGGATTTACACACAAAGTCAGAGGGAAAACTTTGGTCGCACACACACACACACACACACACACACACACACACACACACACACACACACACACACACACACACACACACACAATAATATTGCTATAACTATATATTATATATAATTTATATGATATATTATATTTCATATTATATAATATTTTTTTATCTCTGTAATGCAACCCATTTACATTTTTTTTATCTAATAATATTGTAATTTCCTTTAAATTTAAAATATTTTCATTTCAGACAGAATCAAAGTTTTCGTTTTACAGCCACGATTATATAGGAAATAAAAAATCTTTATCCAGACCTCGAATTACCTGCTTTTTTTTGAAAAAGAGAAACTGTGAGAGGAAATGGAAACAGCCTTCGGTGCAGCTTTGTCCAACACATCAAACACATCAAACAGGCGCTCTAGGTTGTAAAGTAAAATGGCAGCGGGCGTGAAAACAGGTCTTCAGATGTGTGATGAATTGGCTTGAATTTAACCCTCATTAAGTGTGATGCCTATTTGTTGCTTCTCTGCAAACGGATGACAGCGACCATTTTTTTGTCATTTTTGGCCTGGGCATTTCCACATGCCGTCAACAACTCGTGTCTGTGTGTTTGTTTTTTTTCGTGGGGTTTGCGCGTTACAGATATGAGAAGATGTGCAGCGGTATGTATCTGGGAGAAATCGTGCGGAACATCCTGATCGACCTGACCAAAAGAGGCTTCCTGTTCAGAGGACAGATCTCTGAAACCCTGAAGACCAGAGGCATCTTCGAGACAAAGTACCTCTCGCAGATAGAGAGGTAGGAGCCAGTGTGTGTAGCCTTTGAGTTGATGTTGTGCATACTGTACATTCCGTATCTTCAGTATGTTTTGCCTTTTAGATTGTTCGCCTTTTTTATGGTTCTCGTCTCTGTCTGATCGTGTAAAACAATTTACGAACTGGCACATGAAAATGTACTTGGCCAAATAAAACTTGCTTATGAAGAGTTTCTTAGAGATGACTCTTATTATTTACTGCTCAACTTTTGGTCCAAGCCAAAAGGAACGTGTCCTTGCCGTGAGCAGGTGGAATGAAGTGCTCCTTTCCGAGCCGCTCTTCCGCCGCTGGTCTTAATCTGTACTGAATGCTCTGTTTTTTGGGGGGATCCTAATCTTCCTCTAGTGACAGACTGGCCTTGCTGCAAGTCAGATCCATCCTGCAACACCTCGGACTGGACAGCACCTGCGATGACAGTATCATCGTCAAAGAGGTAACTCTTATATCTTCAGCGAAAGCGAAGAAGAAGAAATGGTTCGATCTTTAAGGCATGTATGCATGTTTTGTCGGTGACTTAGGCAACGGTAATGGTATATTTACATTTACACAAACTCTCCCTGCGCTGCTTACGTCTACTAACCATTCCAGCCCTCAGTGTCCTGTTAGAACAATGTTGAGACCAACAATGCCTTTTGTCAGCTGTACTTTAGCAAAGAGGGCTTGTGTGTGACTGTTAAGGAGTTGACCGTTGGGGCAGCTGATAAGCTGAATTTATTCTATTCAGATATTTGGAGGAGTGTCGTGCAATTGTGGCAGCCGGGGTAATATTAGAATGTTGCAAGTGACGCTATCGATGTTTTTTTAGGGTACCTAGTATCACAGTATCACGTAGTGTGGCACAGCATAATGAAGCATGAAATCATATCCGTGCCTTATATATAATATAAACCTTTTTCTCTTGTCGCGTAGGTGTGCGGGGCGGTGTCACACCGTGCTGCTCAGATCTGCGGGGCAGGGATGGCGGCCGTGGTGGATAAGATCAGGGAGAACCGCGGACTGGACCATCTGAACATCACTGTAGGGGTGGATGGAACGCTCTACAAGCTGCACCCACAGTGAGTAGGAGTTCTTAAATACTCATGTCCATCACCGACATGGAGAGCTGATTAGAATATTTTCACTACCTCTGTGAAGTCTCTTACATCCTCCTGGTTTATAGGAAATCAGAGTTGGCCGAGGTGACATTTTTTTTTATTTATTTGATATCCATGTCTGCTGACCTCACAGCTTGTTTAAACATGTCTTTCTTTCCTCCTCCCTAGTTTCTCCCGGATCATGCACCAGACAGTAAATGAACTTGCTCCCCAGTGTAATGTGAACTTCCTGCTGTCGGAGGACGGAAGCGGAAAAGGAGCAGCGCTCATCACGGCTGTGGGCTGCCGGCTGAGAGAGGTCTAACGCCATAGATAGAATGTGTCTGCTATTCCTCCTCCCTCTTTCTGCCCCACCTCTTCTCTCCTCCTCTCCTCGCTCCTTTCCTCACAGCAGCTTTAGCCGGTGTGTACATGGAGAAGAGGCCGCTGTGTGTTTTCTGTGGTCTGATAATCCACCATTTCGTAGTCAAAATGACTGAAGCCAAACACACACCATTCAACTTTTGTGAGCGAGAAAGACAAAAGTTATTTTTCTAAATTGGTCACTTGAAGAATATTACACTTAAGTGCAATAATTTGTAATAGTTGTGATTTGGTCTTTTTTTTTTTGTCTCTGTGAAAGAGTTACACAATGCAAGTTCAGCAAATAATTATCAATGAAATCTGTTAAAAAAAATGCAAGGTTGCATTGGACAAACTCTGCCATATGACTCCCTACAGTGGCTTCAAGCTACTTTTAGAAACACTGGTGTAAGACAAAGTCTAGAATGCTGCCTCTCTGCGCTGCTTATGGCTACTTACTGTCTGTGGAAGACGTAAAGGGAAATTTCAAAAAAATATTTTAAAACATCTTGAAAGTATTTTTTGAAAAATTACATGTACAATACTCACAAAAAGTTAGGGATATTTGGCTTTTGGGTGAAATTTATGGAAAATGTGAAAGTTCACGCTACAGTGATATTATATCATGAAAGTAGGGCATTTAAGTAGAAGCATGCAATGGTGATTTCCTCATCTCAAACAATTTATTGAAACAAAAGCCAACAACAGTGGTGGGTTTACCACAACAAAATATGTCAATGTCTCAATAACTTGTCATGTGCCCTTGAGCATCAATTACAGCTTGACAACGACGTCTCATGCTGTTCACAAGTTGACTTACTGCCTGCTGAGGCCTGGCACCCCACTCTTCTTGAAGGGTGGTCCTCAGGTCATTGAGGTTCTGGGGTGCAGAGTTATGAGCCTCTACATGGCGACTCAGCTGATCCCATAGGTTTTCTATGGGATTCATATCTGGTGAAAGTGCAGGTCACTCCATTTGAGGTGCCCCAGTCTCCAGCAGCCGTTCCCTAATGATGCGACCTCCATGAGCTGGAGCATTGTCGTCCATGAAGATGAAATGAGGCCTGTGTTGTTCATGCAGGGGCACAATGACTGGATTAATGATGTTATTCAGGTAGTATGGGCTTGTCACTGTACCATTCACAAAGTGTAGGGCAGTTCTGTATTGACTAGACCAGGGGTGGGCAAACTTTTTGGCTCAGGGGCCACATTGACTTTTAAAATTTGACAGATGGGCCGGGTCAGCACAAGATGCATACATTTCAAACATAAACAGAAAAAAAGCGTTACAGTGTTAATACACTTACCTTTTAGTAGGAACAGTGTTTTTGATCACCCATTTTTGCCAGTGCATCCAAGTCTGGTGTGTGTTGTGGCAATTCTCAGAACAGATCTGAGGTCTTCATCACTCAGCTGGGATCTGTGGGGTGCTTTGTTGGTGTTAATCACACTAAAAGTCGGTTCACACACATACGTAGAGCCAAACAACACCAGCATCCTCTGTGCCATCTTCTGGATGTTTGGAAATTTGGCTGCGCTTAATGAAGCATAAAACTCATCCAGTTTAAGAGAGTTGAACTTCTCCTTTAAGACGGTGTCACATTGGAGATCAATCAGTTCCAACTGCAACTCCTGTGGCACCGTTTCAGGGTCTTGTGATTTTTCCAAAATCAGAGAACCGACGGCAGAATTCTTCATGCAGGTCATCCAGTGATTTCCTGTATTTATTCACATGTTGTGGGGCCTCTTTCAACGTAGCCAGTGTGGGGAAATGAGCGAATGACTTGTTTGGCATTTGCTTTGAGAATAAAGCTAGCTTGGTTTTGAAGGCTCTGACGTTTGTATGCATTTCATGCACAAACTGGTCTCTCTTGTAGCATGTCTCTCATGTTCAGCTCACGTGTGTCCACAGCAAAAGCTAAATCACAAATCCAATCTGTGTCACTCAGCTCAGGAAACTTGTCAGCGTTCTCAAGTAGCTCCAAAAATGAGATAGTCTCCTGTTTGAGCTCCCACACTCGTTGACAGACTTTCCTCAAACTTAACCAGCGGACATTAGAATGGTAAAGCAAGTCCCTGTGATCAGCGTCAGTTTCTTCAAGAAACGTAATAAACTGACGATGGTGAATAAAGTTAACAAGTTTTACAACTGGCTTCACCACGTGGTCAAGCTGCAATACGGATTTACACAGTGCTTCCTGGTGAATTATGCAGTCTAGGAAAATTACCTCCTGCGCAGGGTTGTCCTCTTTCACCCTCTCCTGGATTCTTTTGAGCAGTCCGACGTTTTTTCCCGTCAGATTTGGCGATCCGTCTGTGGTAACGTTGGCGAGCGTACTCCAAGGTAGCTTGTGCCTCTTGATGACCGCTGACACACTGTCATACAAGTCCTCTCCCCGTGTTTTCCCTTTTAGGGTTTCCATGGCCAAAAACTCCTCTGTTTTCTCAAAATTGTCATTAATCCCTCTGATAAAAATTAAAAGCTGAGCGGTGTCCTTTATGTCATTACTTTCGTCCAGTGCCAAGAATATAATGTAAATGACTCCGCTTCTTTGTTTAGCCTGCTAGCTAGCTTCGTCAATTAGTTCAACACGGCGAGTCACTGTCCTGCGTGATAAGCACATTTTTTCAAATTTGTTCTTGCTCCCAGCACACAAGACACCTGCTGTCTCTACCATGCACTCTTTCAGAGAAACTCCCTTTCGGAGAAAGGCTTGCTGTCTTTTGCTAATTTGAATGCCAGTAAATAACTTGCCTTCGTGCTTGATTCTTGGATGGCAGTTTGTCGGATAAAGGTGTTTTGCTGAGCCTGCAAGCCAGCTGCCAACCTCTGAGCGGTAGCCGTCCGTTATGCGTCGATTGGTTGTTAGCGTAATTAGCATGCTTGGTAGAAAAGTGAGGGCTGATGTATTCAAGGTCAAATGAATGCAGTCATAATTATGAATTCTGTACCAATCTTTGGCAGGCCGGATTAAAAAGACTGGCCGGATCTGGCCCGCGATCCGTAGTTTGCCCACCCCTGGACTAGACACACCTGCCCACAATGTAACACCACCACCACCAAAGGCTCGTCTGGTGACAACAGTGGCTGATGCATAGCGCCCTCCTTGACGTCTCCAACATCGTTGGTGGCCATCATTTCTGCTCAACGTGAATCGACTTTCATCAGAGAACAGCACTGAGGCCACTGGTCCCTCGTCCAGCGTCAATGCTCCCTGGCCCGTGCAAGACGATGATGCCTGTGCCTGGTGGTGTGGTGAGGTACCCTTGCAGGTCGTCTAGCACGCAGACCACGCTGATGTAAACGGTTTCGAATGGTCTGACGTGACACTTGGGGGCCTCTCACCTCCCTTAAATGGGCACTGTTCACAATAAAGCACTCATCAGTGTGGGATGTGGCCAAAGGACGTCCACTTCTATGCCTTTCTGTGACTCTTCCAGTGTCTCTGTATCTCTGTTGCAACCTGCTGATGACACTCTGACACTCTAAGCTCAGTGGCCACTTCCCTCTGAGAACATCCTGTTTGAAGCCTCGCTATGGCGAGGTACTGTTGATCAATTGTTAGGTGTCTTCTTGGTCTCATGATGTCAAAATGTGAACAGCATGATGAAGAGGACTGTTTAAATACCAATTCTAATTGAACCAGGAAATGTATTGGTCCATTCATGGATCAAACACCTGTTGTGAATTTTGCTGTTCAGCTCCTTGTTAGAAAACAGCAAGTTGTTCAAAAAGTACTGAAACACTGAACAGTTGGACATGTGCATTCAAAAGTTTAGAGAAGGTCAAATTAAGTTCACCTGTAAAGGTTATAGTGCATTTTAGGTTCATCCTGAAATTTCACCCAAAAGCCGAATATCCCTAACTTTTTGTGAGTAGCATATTTATAATGAGAAAAAAGGGAGTATTTTTTCTGTTGTCAAGTTTCCAATATATCCGCTAGGTAATACTGTATGTTGTGATACATGTTGCTATTTATTTTATTTTTGTATTGGGAGAATGTTACTCTTGAAATATCATTTAGCAGCAGCAGTGGGCGTAGAATGGCTCTTTCACCACTTGATTTACCAAAGCATTCCTCTCAGTTTAGTGCCAAGGCATCCACACCCAGGAGGGAGCCACATCAAGGTCACAGTTTGTGGGGAGGCCTGGTCACTTACTGAAGCTTTAGATTTGAGTCGTACTCTTAACACATTAAAATGTCCATTGGTGTGCTCTACAGTGGAAGCTTTCCAAAGGTCGCTTATGTATTACATTTGCATTCAAATTGAATCCAGCCTCTGCTAGTGATCAGTAACATAAACAGTCTTATCTTATGGAATTCTGGGAAACTATGATAAATTATTAATAAATATGGAACAGCGCCGTTGATTATTTGACTCTGGTGGCCACCGATCTCACAATAAGTTGCCAAGAATCCACAGTTACTTGAAACCGGTAAGGACACTATTGCCAGGAGAATGTTATAAACCTTATAACAAGTACGCCCGAGACAGCAGCGTCTCCTCTGGGCACAGACCTTCCACCTTCATCAATTTCATCAAATCCCCCCCAATTGATCTTGCACTCGTTCTGAGAGGACATTAATCAAATGAACCGTCACTAACCCCGAATCGTTATTTGGAGCAATGTCACACCAATCGTTTAGTTTGATTCCTTAACTTTCATCTGATTTATGTTCCTAAAGTGATTTGGAGAATCCATGAATGAAGAGATTTTGACTTACGGATGCTATTCTCTGTACTCTGTTGTGGGCCTGGGGCGAATGTTTAAATCCTGGCTGTCAAGTGAAGCAGCAAACAGCTTGTGAGAGCGACCCCGAGGGGATTTTGGGGGATCGTTGTGAGTTATTTTGCTGCCATCTCAATTAGTTCCAATGCACTGGTACTGGGATTACTGAACAACAAACCAGTAATATTTCCATCCATGTTTATTATTTATACTCCCACTGTCTCCTTTTAACCAGGTCCTGCACGGGTCTGTTTTTTAGATTTGCTTGTTATTCATGAATCCAAAGCCCTCATTCATAACATTTCCAGACAAACACAGGATGAACTGTCTCCGACCAAAACTGTATTTATTCTACACGTTCAATCACTTAATAAAAATTAACATGTCAATTGGATTATGGGTGCTTTCTTTTTCTTTATTCAGTTTTACTTTTCCAACTTTGCAATCCCTCTTCTGCCAACATATTAATGATTGAATTGCATCTTGATAATTTTCTTTAAAAAAAGGAAAAACAAAAATAGAAATCAGGTAAAAAAAACTATCAACACAACAAACAACAATGTGTATATTGAACTTTTTTCAACAAGCAGGTTCATGACCACAGGAGGAAACATTTTGTCTACATCAAAATAGGGCGTCAAAATGGCACTGGTCTCCTGGCGTGGTTTCCAAAGTGATAATGTAGAAGCGTCACACCTTCTAGTGTCTGTTAACAGCATAACACTTAATCAGCATCTCTCATAAAAATATCCTAAAATCAACTGCGCTGCCGAATATCGCATTGAATTAGTTGAACTAGCTGCACTCTCTTCGGACCGTTTCCCCTTTTTTCCTAAAGCATATGAAATATCACAGGTTAATATTGTTATATTGTGACTGAACTAGTGAAGCACGTTACATGAGCAACGGATGAAAGGCCGGCGCACCACTGCAATATCACAAAACGAAAGACGACAATGGAAATATTACAGCAGCAGGGAACGTGATGAAGACTGGAATCATTACTCTCATTTCAAGTACATCTTTGTATTTTCGCAGGTTTACGACGAGCTGGCTGGCGCCTTGCTCGGCTGCTCCACACCATCGGTCAAGAGATTGTTCTGTGTGAATGGATCAATGAGTCGTTTATCGTAGGGCGCGTGGTCCCGGTGGCTTGGGAAACCTTGCGGCACTACACTGAAAAAGGGGGAGAGGTGTCTCCCAGTTACGAGTTATGATATCAGAAATACAAAACCAATGGAGCCGATCCAGCCCTCCACAATATGTACACTTTCTGGAAAGAGTTCCCTGCGTTAGGAACGACAGTACCCCCTGGTGCTGATGCAACTGAACTCTATTTAAGACCTTATGAAGGAAAGCTTCAAGACAACGATAAAGTGAGATAACAACATCCATACTTTACAACTCTCGTTCTCAGGAATTCAGGCAATAAAACATAATGTTTGGTTCATAGAAGGAAAGGAAAGAGGCAGAAAAAAATAGAAACAATATATTTCCAATTTGCTGGATCTGGACTCAGATTATGCCTCGTTTTTAGACTGGATCACACTTTTAATCTGGACTGACTGAAATGGCCTTTCTCAGTCACGGTGGAAAATATTCTCACACTTACTCTGTGCATGGTTTAAAAAAAATTGGATTTCCAGAAGGAAGATTAGAGCTAATGTAGGTCTTAAGTCGAGGTTCAAATTAGCGTCAGAGGCAGGTCAATTTTTGTATTATGGGCTGTGGCCTCCAGGTTGACCTTGACAATAGAGAAAATGGAATTATCTGGACTAGCACCAGCACCAAGACCAGACAGAAGGAGCTGACTAGTCCTTAATGACCTTGGTTTAGGATTTATAGTCTAGAACTTATTATTCTTAAATTAAGCAACGTCTCAGAAATGCATTTTTAAATTCTGTAATAATTTAAATATAATTATCTCAGTAATGATTTTGATTAAGCCCCGTCTGCGAGACCGTCCCTCCATCTCTCCAAACTCTAGTTGTTTGACATGAATCCATTTTACCCATGTCTTTCCTTATTGATTGTGTGTACAAACGCAAGTCATAACATGGGTTTCCCTAAACCCTGCCCAAATCAAAGGTGGTGTCCATTAGAAGCGTCGCTGGCAGCATGCGAACGCTGCTCACGTTTCGTTCTCTGCACAGAAGCGTTGACGCATTGAAGCAGTCTTTTTGGCGCTCAGCTCTCGAGCAGCGTCGCGCCCGGTGACCTGGCGTCGTTGCGCTCCGCCTCCACCTGCGCGCTGGGCTCTCTGCGCGGCGGGTGGGTCAGGGGCGTGCACGTGTCCTTGTGGCTGTGGAGCTGGGAGTGGAGTGACGTGTGCAGGCTGAGCGGCAGGTTGGTGTTGATGGAGGCGCGCGTGCGTGTACTGTCGGTGCGGTAGCTGCGCGTCATGGTCACCCTGAAGGTGTGGGCGGTTTGCAGCTTCATCCTGTCCTCCTCCGACACCCGGATGAAGGGACACCAAGCGAAGGCGTGACGGAAGCCGGCGCGGAACCTGACGGAGAGAGAGAGAAAGAGAGAGAGAGAGAGAGAGAGAGAGAGTCACACAAACTGAGTGCATGAAAAATAAATATAAATTGAACTGGTGGATGAGATGTAGATGATGGAAACATCTTAAGATATGTTTCTGACACCTTTAATGCCCTTTCACAAAACCTCCCCTTAACCCTTATTGAGTCAATGTTAACATAAGTTAATAAAGCATATACTTATTTTAATCAGGCCCTGGTAAAGTTGTGTGGTTACCAAAATACTTAACTTCCCCACTGCCTACATTTTTTATGCTTGTAACGCCGTTACTCTGTCACCGTTACACCATTATATCACCGTATGTAACTGTATTGGTGCCTGGTGAAACAGCACAAGCTTTATGTGGGTTATTGTTGACCATAATGAAGTCCTCATCAATAATGAAATAGGGCGTGTGTGTGCGCGTGCGTGCGTGCGTGCATGCATGCATGTGTGTGTGTGTTTTACCTTTGGTTCAGACAGCAGTATATGATAGGGTTGTACATGGTGGAACTCATAGCCAACCAGAATATCGCCAGGTACACCTGACAATAGAGGCAATAAATATGATTCCAAAAACAAAACCATTATACCTTAACAGTCAGACGATATATTAAAAAATAAAAAAGTCAGACAAACAGATGGATGGATAGATAGATATTAGAATAAAAATACCTGTTGGATGTAGTGTTCTTTATAGATGTCTTTGTTGAAGGACCCAAGTATGAAATAGATGTGGTAGGGGAGCCAGCACAAGGCAAAGGTTGTTACCACGACAACCATCATTTTCACTACCTGCATGATAGCACAGGTTAAAAAAACAAAACACGACGATTAATAGAGTTTGAGGCCACTTCATTAGACATTAGATGAGCACCAATAATAATCAATGAAGTTCCCATTATTTGAGTAATTACTTCAGAGCTCGGTTTAGTCCATCTGAGTTAAAAATAATTCAACAGTTTGTCATATCAAATATAATTAATTAATTGATTTATTATTATTATTATTATTATTATTATTATTATGAATCACTTGTTTTCAGCGTGCTGCTTGTCACCTTTCTCTTGGCTGTTATCTGGTTGTGATAGTGGTCTGATGCCTCTCCAGGGATCCCCCCTCCCCACAGCGAGCGGCCCACCAGGCTGTAGGTCACCAGCATCACCAGCAGGGGGAGCAGGTAGATCAGCAATATGACAGCCAGCTGGTAACTGCAGGCGCATCCAGCAGTGGGGTGATATCAATGATCAAACAGCTTGAACTTTCATTGCACATCATCACGCACTTTACATCCTCTAGCAGTTCTAAAAGCAGCAATAGATGCTTGGTGGATGCCCTTTAGGGTTGGCTTTACAATTGAATCTCCCGTTTGCGATGTCATTTAAATGAGGGGGTGATGCTGCATATGCTCCATCGAATAGATTTATTTATATAAAAAAAAAAAATGTTGTAGCCGGATGGAGCTCTACCTGATTTGGTGTGGTCCTCCGTAATCCTCTGGCCAGTCCACCATGCAGACGGTTCTGGTGTCGTAGAACGTGGTCACGCTGTAGTAGCACTGAGGGAAAGCCAGAGAAAAGGCCACCACCCAAATGACAGCAATCACTACTTTGGTGGTGGTGGAGGACAGGCGAGGCTTTAGGGGGTGGATGATGGCCATGTACCTGGAGGAGGAAAACTTCCGATTAGCACATGAATGAATTTCTTAAATTACAGAGGAATTGATCAAATGTCTGACCGCGATCAGACATATGAGGATATTTGTTGTTATTATTGATTTTTGGCTTTCAAGCATATTAGAATACGTTTAAATACCAGGTGCTGCAAGGGAGTGGTGAAAGTGTATTATAATTTCTCTGCACCAAAAATAGCAAGCTCGAGCCAAGCTCGAACGTATTTAGACCTCTATTTCCTGGAATACAGTTTCAAGGTTGTTTTGCTCCTGTAACAGCTGCAGTACAATAGAACTTTATCACAAAAATGGGGCATTTATCTCAACTGTGATGTGAAACTGTGTGAACAGGACACTCGTGTGAAACGGAGCCCGCGTTCAGTGAGTTTTCCCTGTTTAATGGTTTGAGTGTAATTGAACTATTAAATGGACGGTGAATTCAACGCGAGATTCGAAAATAATCACTCATGCGGTGGGAACACTTCAGTCTCGTTAATGGAATACTG
>NC_137190.1:15740686-15810686 GCF_960531495.2 Zeus faber | reverse complement strand
AATAACTACTGAAACCTGGTCGTAGTACAATAACTGCTGATATCTGGTCATAGTACAATACCTACTGAAATCTGTTCATAGTACAATGACTACTTAAACCTGGTCATAATACAATAACTACTGAAACCTGGTCGTAGTACAATAACTACTGAAACCTGGTCGTAGTACATTAACTACTAAAACCCCTCTTTTGAATGACACTCCTAAAAAACAACAATATCCTTGTACTGTGTTCTTATTTGATCCGTCAAGGCTTTTGATATACTGTGTATCATAGCATTCTATAGTTTTAAGATGTTTTGCTGTAGGATTTTGTGGAGGCTCTTCTAGCTGGTTTGCTCACAAACTCTTATTCTATAACATATGATTGAATTATTATGTTTGTTGTATATATATATATTTTTTTTATGTAAAGGGTAAAAGGTCTCTCTTGAAAAACACATCTTGACATCAATGAGACGACCCGAGGAAGTGGAAATGAAAGAGGAAATGAAAGATATTATTATTGTTTGCTTTCTTCTACAGTTAAACTCTTAACTGAGAAGCACATTGATTCCGACAAGAGACAGTTATTTGAATCGCAGTCACTCCATTGCCAAAATGAATCTGCTGTCGGTCACAGAGTGTGTCCCTCGACAGAGACGAAAGCACCTCTCGGGCATAACGATCACATTACAGAGCGAAAGGAGAGTAGCGAGACGTCTCATCGTGTGCTTGTGGTGGGCTAAATCGCCTCGTGAATTCAATGTGTTCTTAGCACTAAATACAGTGTTTGGCAGTGTCAAACCCTCCCCCCTTCCCCCAGAGAGTGAGTTGATAAGCTGTTGTATTTGCACACAAAAGTCCAGCGGCAATGTGCTGACATTAACTGTTTGTGTGTTCAGTTTGTTGTGCGTACGTAAGTAACTGTGTGTGTGTGTGTGTGTGTGTGTGTGTGTGTGTGTGTGCGTGCGTGCGTGCGTGCGCGTGCTGTACATATATCAGGTATGTGGCACTCCAACAAACGCTGTTTGAAAAAGGATCTTGTGAAGGGCACAGTGGGCGCCAGCGAAGGGGAAGCCTTATACAAATTGTTTTCAGAGCAGCAGATAAGCCAGTTCTAAAAGAATCATGAGCACTTGAGGAATAGTTGCCCGGGCGGTGCTTTTTGAAGCGGCCACTCTAATCAGTTTAGAAAATGGAATTGTCACTGGTCTGAAAAACAGTTTCATTTTAAACTTCAAAAGCAGGGGCCTGGGCCGCCCTGGGGGAGCCGTGGGGTGGGAATTCAGGGCGTTTCCTGAGTGGACAGGACACGCTAATCTTTCTATATCCATTCAGCCACCCATCCAGCCCTTATAACTTTACCTTTCTCTCGCTCCTCATTGTCTTCAAAGTGGCAATCTATATCTATAAAATTGTCTTGGGTGGTGGGTGGATTAAACTAGAAGTCCCAGATTTCCATTTGTTTTTTTCCACGCCTGGAAAGCATGCCTCCTTCTGACCGATTCAATTCTTGGTTTTTCTTCCTCGGTCACTCAAGGCGGTGAGGATATTTCTTTATCTTAGGGTGTTGTGTTGTTGTTTTTTGAGAAGGCTCATCCAAATCGACTGTTTACTTCCCACAAATTCCGTCGCCCGGCTGACTTATTGCACGTGCCCGATCGTGTGCCTGATTGTGTGCCCGAGTGGCATACCGCCACTAACAATGCAACACACACACACAGGATAGAGGAGCGCATACTGTACTGTACACAAGGCAAATACAATGAACGGCCGTATCTTCAAAAGTCCAAATTAAAAAAAAAAAGTATTGAATATGGTAAGGTTAAATTATCTTTTTTATTTTTTAATTTTTACAAAATTATCTTACGGACCACCACTTTAATTCTTTCATTATTTGTAACAACAACCATGGCAGCCATTCAGGTTGACCTGGGAATATTTCGTTGTTTTTATCATTCTAAATTGATGGCGTGTACGTTCGCTGTTTGGCACACACACGCACGCACACGCGCACGCACACACACACACACACACACACGCACGCACGCACGCACACACACACACGCACACACACACACACGCACGCACACACACACACACACACACACGCACGCACACACACACACACACACAGGGCAGGGAGCCAAAGGGCGCACAGGTGTGGTGACGAGACAATGCGGAAGTGGATCGGACAGCAACGCGGAGCGCGCGCCGAACGGGCAGCGAACCGTCAGCACGATGGCCGGTGAAGACGGTGTCCGCTACTGCAACAGATGCTCCTACGTCTTCCTCAAATTCATCCTCTTCGCGTATGGCGTCGTCTGGTGGGTGAGTGTGACTCGAGCTTTAATTCCATCGGGGGCTGTGTTTATACAGCTAACGTGGGGAGGCGCTTGGGTCACTCGCGCCTCACAACAACGGATGATAATAATAATAATGATGATGATGATGATGATGGTGGTGGTGGTGGTGGTGGTGGTGGTTGTTGTTGTTGTTGTTGTTGTTGTTGTTGTTGTTGTTGTTGTTTTTGGGGGGGGTTAATACGTTTTATTAGTCGAGGGACGTGTGTGTGTGTGTGTGTGTGTGTGTGTGTGTGTGTGTGTGTGTGTGTGTGTGTGTGTGTGTGTGTGTGTGTGTGTGTGTGTGTGTGAAGCATCTGGCTGCCGGACGAACCGCAGCTTGGTTCGGGCTGGTCGCGCTCCTGCCTTTATGGTTCGGGCCTGTACCGGTGCATATACAGCTGTATACGCTGCGACGGTGGTTCCACCCCGAGGGGGGTCCACAGCAAAATGATTATTGGATCAACTTTTCCATTATTCTGTTTCCGAAACATTAGCGCCGTCAGAGAATGTACAATAATGACTTTTGATCATAGTTATTTGTTTTCTCCCTTATTATCCCTTACGTTTCCCAAGCCATTTTCTGCCATATAATAATAATAATAATAATAATAGAATAAATAATCCGCACAAAACGTGTATAGTAGTATAAATAATAGGACACTGATAATATGTACTCCATAACTGTGCTTATTATTATTATTATTATTATTATTATTATTATTATTATTATTATTGTTATTATATACATACTATTATACACATACATACTATTATACTATTGGTCTACTATTACTAATAGGCCTACTACTTGGTTTGAAAAACACTGATATAGACAGGTATGGAGGTTTGGACTAATCTAATGTAACAACAATAATCTCAGATTGGAATTCCAGAGACAACCTAATCAAATGTGATCTGTGGCCTAATGGGTATCAAGTTGAGGTGTGGAAGCCCATAGGGGACTAAATGAAAATGAAAATATAAACTAGAAAATGTAGTTCCACAATAGCGTTATAATTTTCCACGTGTTATTTGAGTCAACATTAGTATAGGCGTAGTATGACCATATTCAATTTAAAATGGAAATGCTGTTTGACGTTATTTTCAAAGAGGTAGGACGATATTCAAATGTTATTTCAAATTTGAAAATTAAAATGCAATACAAACAATGTAATCACATTTTCCATTGATGCAAGCATTATTGGAGTGTGAAAGAATGCAAATGAAAATTGGATTATTGCATTTTCATTTGAATTTTTACTCAAACAACACACAAAATTATAATGCTATTGTGGAAATAGATTTTCATTTTCAAGTTTACATTTTAATTTTAATTTAGTCCCCTATGGGCTGCTCTACTGAGGGTTCATTATATGAAAATGGTTTGAATCACTCTACTTAGTCAGTATTAAAATGATTCTCAGTTTCTCACCCTACTGTGTAAATCTAAATGTAGATTAAACATTATTTAATAAATTTTTTAAAATACAAATATGGCAATGATCTAAATGACTAAGTCTCGTCACATGTATGGCTGGTGGGAGTGGTAGTGTATGATAAAGGGAATGATTTCAAGCTGACAACACTGAATCAGTACCAAATGGAGTGCCGTTCATTTGAGTTCAATGCAGTATCATGAAGGTTATGATGCATCACTGAGATATACTTTTGGAATCCTCGTGCATCCTCGTCAAATCTAACCGCACATCTATTCCACTTCCCCTTTTCTCTACTCTGAAATAATATTGAACCAAGGCAAACATATTATTAATTGCATTATAGAGAGTGAATATTAAGTATTTTCAACGAAATATATTCTTAAGGAACACTTTGAAAGAAATTAAATGTAATTGTGACTAATTGACTGAACCCAGCTGCGCTAACCCATAGACACCATAGAGCAGAATGTATTTTTAGGCAGACAGAAGAACGACTGGCACCACTCCAACTGTGCTGTTTCTTTTTGTCATCTAAGATGTACAGTATGAATGGAATATTTATTTATGGGTGAAGGAAAAGGGGAAAATGAGAGCTGAAAAGACAGGGTGAGAGAGATTGGAGTCAGCAATTTGTTTCATTATGGAGAGTGAATAAATTAAGCCTTGATACGGAAACATGTCGTCTGTTTCAGCAGTACTTGTACGTATTGGATCAGTCATGTTAAGTGGATTCCTTTAAAACACACATATCTCTGAAGAATGTGGTTCATTTAATCCCAACCCTGAAGAGAGAGAAGATGAATGCACTTATGTTGTAGAATGAAAAAGGTGATCAGATGAGATCAATATAATGAATCCACCTGAGACAACTGTCTATTTGTCTGCCTTTCTGTCTGTCGTTGCCTGTCAGATTTTTTGGAAAATGAAATTTGAAGCCCTTTGATGCAAACAAAAAAAACAAAAAACCCAACATAACCAATAATTGTCTGAAACAAAGTAGCTCTGAGATTCTGATTTTGGCTCAGTGTTTTGTCAAGCTTTGAGTTTCCTTGCAGAGGGTTTATATATCTATGTAAAACCAGTTAATGTTCTGATAGTTCCTGTTTTTTTTTTTTTCCTTGTAATAACCATATTTTTCGTTGGCCGGAAAGCGAATCACGAGATCGCATGGTCAACAACCACTTTATTTTTGACAAAAGTTAATCATGTATGAGGCCAGTTCTAGCCTCTGGCAGACAGGGCACAATGGAGCAAAAACCGCTTCAGCTATTTGAATGAGACATTTAAATGGCGCCGCTCAAAATGCAAATGACATCTTGATATGTGTGGATGAAAAATGTTATTGTGTGTGTGTGTGTGTGTGTGTGTGTATGTATGTATATATGTGTATATATATATATATATATATATATATATATATATATATATATATATATTATATATATTTTAGCCCTACTATTTCTGCCCAGCCAGCTGTTGTTCTTGATGTCATATTATAAATGTGCCACCCTCACAACTAAGAAATGGAAATACTGTATGGTAGAAAATAGCACGGCGTTCCTTGAAGTCTGTTCTAGGAGGATTTATTTTTTATTATTATAGATTATTATTATGTGATTATTTTTTTTTTAATCCTGGCTGGTTGTACAGTGAGATAATACCTTCGGATTAGGGTGAGGAGCTACAGTCATAAACATGAATAATTAACCTTAACACCTGTTAATATTAGTGTGATGTCACTGTTGGTCTCTTCTAAGCACTGTACTCAGAAAGTAATGAAGCTGCTAGATCCCAGGGAGATATCTTGGCTCCAGATAATCTCGTTTTGCAGCTTCCTTTTAGTTTCTGAAATTTTACCTGAGCCTCATGGAAACCGACAGGATGAAGAACAAGCAGAGTAATGAAAAACGTTATGGTGTTTTGGATTGTAATGTCTTGTCAGGTAAGGTTAGGAGTCTGAAAGGCTTCCTATTTTCTTATTCTACATCTGTATTATCTTTAAGATTTAACTGAAGATTTGTGTATTTGTGTATATGAAGAGTGGTCACTTATGAATCAACAAGCCTGTCTGCTATGATGATACGTCATGAATGCTGACCTCTTCCATTGTTGGCAGAATTTGTTAGCCACTCTGTTTAAAATGTAAAGTAAATGGTTTGTGAAGTGCCATACTTTTCTCTTGGCTATAAGAAAGTGCCTTTGGGGTTGACTGGCAGGCAGCCAGTTGCTAGATAGCATTACAGAAGGCAGGCCAGGACATGTAAGGAAAAGACATCATGGTGGAATATAAACAATAGAAGGACACTCAGAAATCACCGACTATTACTGTGTGGCCCTCCCTTGCGTCCTTCCTCTCTTCTTTTCTTCCACCCTTATTTCCCTTCTTTTTCTCCCCTTCCTTATTTCCTTCATAAAATGCTTTGGATAGAGGGAATGTTGTCTGTATTTGTGGTGCTTGAAGGAACTATCTCTGCTTCTGACAATTACACGACCTTCGTATTTCTGCCGGTCAGAATCTCAATTAATCTGTCAAATGCATGTCAGTAGAGGTTCTTACCAAAAAAAAAGAGTGACAGTTGTGTAAACCACTTCATCTAGTGTGTGTGTGTGTGTGTGTGTGTGTGTGTGTGTGTGTGTGTGTGTGTGTGTGTGTGTGTGTGTGTGTGTGTGTGTGTGTGTGTGTGTGTGTGTGTGTGTGTGTGTGTGTGTGTGTGTGTGTTTCAATTTTTATTATTTATCAGGTGTTGGAGAGATGTACCTTTTAAGAGTACATTTCAAGTATATTACATCAGTTAAATGTATACCTCATCAGTAAATACTTATTTATAAAATTATATTGCGTATACGTATACAGGTACTCCTCACTTAACGACCTACCTGTTTAACGACCCTTCAGACTTACCACCAGCTCTCCGACCAGTCTGTAGTGTGCACCGCGTACAATACCGCGGCGTGTGCGCTGCGTGCGCGGCTTCTCAGAGTTAAGCATCTCATCACGCATCACCCTTTACTACGTATATGTGACCCACCACAGCAAAACCTGACTTGTCGCGCATTTTCTAAAATCGCCATGAGTCGCTAAATAAGTTGAAAAACCTCTTCCAGATTCTTGTTCCTTTGTGTGTTTTTTTTTTTTTTTTTTTTTCTTTCTTTTTATTTTATATCAATGTATTTTCAAAACCGAGTTTGATTTATTTATAGTAGATAAATGTTAAATCGGCGAGTTAAATATTCCCATTAGATTACATGGGGAAACACAGTTCACTAACTGAGACACTGAAGTCACAATGTGAAACCGTTTTGATAGAGTTCAACCTTTAAATCTAACTACTTTTACACACACGCGGCGACATTAGTGTGTAGGAGGCGTATACCAACGAAGAAGACAAGCTGATGTCACCAAGTGTTGGGAAAACTTTAAGGGTGATTATCTCAGAAACACAGTTTGCCGCACCCTCGTCATTAGCAAGCCATCGCTTTAGAAAATATTTGCTTGATTCCCACAAGTGCCACCTTGTTTTGAAGCTCTGATTCTCCACTTTTAAATCACGTGAGGGGGGGGGGTCAAATGGCACCATAAGTACCTGAAGTCTGCGGTGGATCACATATACACTATATACACTATATATACATCTCATCACCGTTCTCAGTCTGTCTTGTTCCCGCAGTCTGTCAGTATTCACTACACTAGCATTCACAATCGCTACACCCCCTTAGCGGGAAATAACACGGGTCCTCGCTTATCGACCAATTCCCTTAACGACCTGGTTCTAGGGTCGGAACTCAGAGTAACTGTATTCACCTATGACCTCAGGTTCCTAGTTTTTTCGGGCCCAAACAGGTAAAATTTTAGTTTTAGCTTCCGACACTCATTGGTGTAGCCTGGGAACCAGATGAATCGCAGCTCAAGTTTAATTTGCACTGGCAGATACGTCTCGCCACCCTCCCATTCAAACAGATTTACACCCAATCTGGCAAGGGTCAGGCCAACTCAACTGTCTATCTAATATGGTGCGGGTTTAATATGATGACGATCCAGAGGAGAGCCATTGACGCATTTTTGTAAACAACCAAGATGGCTGCCACTGATGTGGAACAGTCTGTTGAATCTGCCATCGCGACAGTATTGAACAAACTTTACTATATATTTTCTCTAAAAGGCTTTTGTTGATAAGAAAGATGTGTTTGCCGTACTTCCGACAGGATTTGGTAAAAAGTCTCATTTACAAACTCAGTCACTCAGCGCTACGTTACACGTTTTGTTGCTCTGATTGGTTGTAGGTCTAGCCAATCATGTCCAGAGACATTTTGGTCTGTGGCAGTTGGTAACGCTTCTTGGAAATCGAAGAGAAAGATATCGAAAGAGAGATTCCAGACTTATACGTATTTGCAAATAAGTCTGCCGTTGCACTGGTGGTCAGTGGCCTCTATATTAGAAATACAGTATATCCCTTGTATTAGGTCCTTGTCTGTGACTTGTGTAACATAAGCCCCTTTCCCACTTGCTCTGAAAATCTACTAGCAATGTTCTGTATTGGAGTCATGTGGGAAAAATTCAAGTTCAAGAGATTATTTGTCACATACATATACATACGGTCATACATATATGCAGTGAAATGTCATAAAGGAGCTGGTCGTGATGTAAAAGTCGTTCTGTAAATTTCCCCTCTCTCGAAGTTGTATAATTTATAGGAAAATTCCAGTATGGCTGTGAATGGAAGTGTATGAGAATGGAAGCATCAGATTTCCGTAAAGTAGGGTTGGAGTGGAATCCAAATAAAGCACAAATAGTGGGTTTTTACGAAAATTTGTTTCGTACCAATATTTCTTAAGTTTATTGTGGGAGAGGAGCTTCAGTCTCACTATTTAGATAAATGTGCCATGACTGACTGACTGACTTCTATGTCTGTCCAATTGATCACTCACAGACGTCGCCAGCTTGCTGGTCTCCTCTACTCCTGAGTCGCACTTCAAAACAGTGACGAACGAAGTCATCAGTCTCCCTCTCCCCCGCTTTTCGGGATGTCGATGACAGTGTCCAGCTTCATCCTCCTGCTGGCTGCCTTTGTGCTTCCAATACATAATATAATCAATACATAAACAGGGCTCTCACTTTTTCAAATAAATCTGCACAGTTATGAAACCAGAGCTAGATCTGCATTCTTGAATAATACAGTCCTGAATCTCCCTATTCACTCTATTTAAAAAATATTAAGTAATTAATGATATCTGTGCAGTTTCTAACTGGGGGATAGTTCAATTCAATGTGATTATTTATGGCATAGATGTGTGTATAGCTGCATGTTACACTGTTTAGGATTAGCCGCACAAGTAGTTCCCATCACCATAGAAAAGCATGTCTTTGTCTGTAACATTTGAAATTCTCACAAAAAATATAAATATTGCACAGACATTCTCTCGCATAGTGATCACTACTTTATCTTTGCACCGGACGGATACATTATTTTTAAATCAATATTTCATTGTTTTCAGCAACACTGCATACAGTAGGAGCAACTTGGAGAGGACAGCTGGAACATGACAGAGCCCAGGCAGATCCGTGATTGGGGGCGTAGTTCTGTGTTCCGTTAATTAGACAAAAGAACCATCCTGTGGGAATGTTTTGCTAAATGCTTACTTTGCTGACTGAGTTGTATTTACTGTACCTTATTCCATTCCAGCTGATAGGCGGCTTTATCCTGGCCATCGGAATCTATGCTGAGGTGGAGAGACAACGCTACAAGACGTTAGAGGGAATGTTTCTGGCCCCCGCTATTATCCTGATTCTGCTGGGAATCATCATGTTCATTGTCTCATTCATAGGAGTCCTGGCCTCATTAAGAGACAATATTACTCTTCTAAAAGTGGTGAGATGCTATTCTTGAGGCTGGGGGCATTGGGGATTGATGTATTATTTTCTTCCTTTTATCCTTATGCACTTAAATGTTAAATTGAGTGCATTTATATAGCCCTTTTCTAGACTTTTTAATTAATGTTATTCTCCCAATCATTCACACTCTCACACTAATGGCAAAGACAGCTGTGCAAGGGGACGTCCAGCTTGTGTGCAGCATTTAGGGTTTAGGTGCATTGTTGAAGGATACCATGCCAGGAGTAACCATTTGAAGGCATTAGAAAACGTATCGCATCTGTCAGGCCACTGGTCACAATAAAAAATAAAAAATGCATTTCTCACGTTTTCAGAGGTAACGTCAAAAACATTTCATGTAGTTGTTGTTAGACTGTGTTGAATAAATCGACTTACACTTCTGCGAAGTGGAAGTTTACGCTTAGTTTGTCACGCTGTGATAAATAGTGCAATCTTTGTTTTTATGCATGCACCAGAATTACCTTTTAAAGTCACTTACATACAAACACATCCCCTAGATTACCAAGTATTTCTTATTCCCTGACACTCAGAATTAATTGGATAACATCTAGCTTTATGCATGGCTTTTGTAATAAGTAAAAGTATTTGGGTGTATGCTGGCATGTCTGAAATCTAACTTGCAAATGTATTTACATAATTATGTGATGTGTTTCCTGTAGTTTATGTACACACTGGCCGTGTGTTTGATCCTGCAGCTCCTGGGAGGAATTGTTGCACTGTTGTTTCGTAACCAGGTAAGATGTTTTTAATGCTGATCAAACACTCAGTAACTTCCCACCGCAACCATGGAGGCTGTCACAGCATTTGTGTCTGAACATTCATGAGACCCTGAACGGAGACTCAGTTGGTTTAATGCACGTTGAGCGAAGGAAGACTTCAGTGAACGCGAGTGAGAAGAGTAGGCCATTTGGATTACTTCTTTGCAATAATTGCAATTTATTTTGGAATGGCAAGTACCATATAAATATAATAGAACGATACACTGATCAGCCACAACATTAAAACCACCTCTAATAACCACTAATATCCTTTAAGTCCTGTAATTTGCAACGTGGGGCCCCCATGGACAGGCTTCTTGTTCCATCACATCCCTCAGATGCCCAATCAGATCGGACCCGGCCATCCACATGATGTAGAAGAAAATATGATTCATCAGACCAGGCCACCTTCTTTCATTGTTCCATGGTCCAGTTCTGACACTCACGTGCCCCCATTGTAGGTGTTTTCAGCGGTAGACAGAGGTCAGCATGGACACTCTGACCAGTTTGTGGCTACAGCAAGCTGTGATGCACTGTGTGTTCTGATACCTTTCTATCATAGCCAGCATGAACTTTTTCTAAAATTTGTGTTACAGTAGCTCTTCAGTCATTCAGCCATCACAATTTGGTCCTAGTCAAAGTTGCTCAGATCCTTACACTTACCCATTTTTTCTGCTTCCAACACATTAACTTTCAGAACTGACGGTTCACTTGCTGCCTAATATATCCCACCCCTTGACAGGTGCCATTGGAACGAGATGAGCAATGTTATTCACTTCACCTGTCAGTGGTTTAAATGTTGTAGCTGATCAGTGTATATGCAGAGAGGAGAGAGGATTAACTTGCTAAAAGCGCTTCCCATTTCCTTTGACTTATGTCATGCTCATTTCTCTCTTTCAGTCATTATACTTCTTTTTGTAATCTTTCTGTAGAAACTCATTAGTAAAATCTCTTATATTAGTAATATAGTGTGCCCTCTTGTATATGCAATAACTTGAATCAATAAGCATTTCTTTCATTAGAATTCTAGTTCCATTTATAAATGTTTCTCGGAAAAAAATACGATTCACCACAAAGTAATGTCAAGTGACCTAGACTCTTATTAGGTGGTAAGTGCTAAATGTTCCTCCTGATGAACCCACTAGGCACATTTTGGAATCATGCATTCTCAAAATCCTCGACTTGATTCAATTTTCGATTTGAACACATTTTGAGAACATTTTTTTCCCGGTACTGACAGCTATGCAATTGTAAAGCCCCTTTCACACATAGTTCCCGGTATATTACTGGGATTACCTTTCCGCCACCACTAGTGATTTCCACTATTCACACATGCAGCTACATTCAGGAAAATTTCTGTCTTGCACCTGTTGTCAAAATTCCAACCAAGTGGTGGTCGATGCGTGGACATGGAGACAGTCGGTCGTTTAGTCGGCACATTTTAACATCCATAGTTTTTACATGTGTTTTAAATAGTATAAATGGACTGTAAATTCCAATAAAATTTCAAAAAAAATCTCAGTGCTCCCCCGAGATCCACTGGTGAGTGAGTGCAGTGTGCGTCGAGGGATGCGGCGCAGCAGACACCTCCTTGGAGCAGACACCTCCTCGCCCAACTCCCAAGTTGGTTCAGAGCCGGGAGGGCCGCGGTAGATTTCAGAGGGCCCCCTATCCCCAAACGCGCACTGATCTTGACCGCCCCAATATGGCGACCATGTCAGATATTACCCGCAAAAAAACAGGGAGAATCAAGGCACCCCTAGTACATAGTGCTTCTATATCATTCTTGTCAAGAGAAAAGAAAGTTCAAAAGTCATATTGCAGTAAAACAATCAAGACAAAGTAAAATATTCATAATCTAAAAAGCAAGACCGGATGGTATTTGTGGCAGTTCCACCTGTTACACGCCATCCGATTGGCTTCTTCAGGGTCCTCCGATACAGAGACACAGGTGATGGTGTTAAAAAGTACCAGTTAATTAAAGAGTGGGCAAGATGGAACAAGCCCGGAGCAGATGGGAACATGTCATGACAATGGCTCCGCCTGTGTGTTTGTGTGGGGATGGGTGATTTAACCTGTGCTTGTTGATTCCGCTGACGACCAACCAGCGTACAGGCACCCCTGTTCCCAGGCACAATTAACTAGACCCAAGACAGGTGTGGCTGTTAAATCACACCACAGTATTGAATAAGCAACTGGCTAAAAATGACAAACTTTAATTTGAGCTTCATGACAGGTCTTGTGTTTTTTTTTTTTTTTCGTTTTTTTTTTTAAGGAAACACTGAACGTATACTGAAGAAATATATTAAATAAAAATCAAAGTGAAATAAAATGTAATTAAACAACACAATTTGAACCAAATCTAGTTAAACATTTTGGAGGGCATTACCTTCAAAATAACTACCCCAAAAAAGTCTAAAGCAATGGCTTCACTTCACAGCAATGAATCACAGCGATAAATCACCTGCTCTGACAGGTTAAAGACATCTTTTGTCAGTATTTTTAACTGTGTTCATATCACAGCTCAATGCATGTCAGCATGCATTGAGCATGCATGCATTATAGAATTAACAAACATTAATACAGCGCAATTACGTGACTTTGACATTTAACATGACTGTATGATTATGATAGACTATGTATTTTAAAGCCTCCAGATAATGCTAATTGTTTTTTATTCTCTTTGGAGGAAAAAAAGGCTGAAACATCTCACTGGGCAAATAAAAAAACAATGTAGTCGGCTATAAAACAATTTATGGGACCGACTAGAATGAAGATTCTGTGTGGGTCATTCAACCATTTCATTTTTCCTTCAACTGCAAGTAAACAATGTGGTGTTGGACCATTTGCTGTCTTGGTCTTTATAATTGAACCAATCTAATTTTCCCTGATGTGCTCATCGATTCGAGAACAGCAATAGCATGACAGATTTTACTCAAATCAATGAACTGATTTGAACTTGAGGAGTACATCTGTATCTATAAACACTTCACACGCCTTCTAATTTTCCCTCCTGGGAAGTGTGCACCTCATCTCATATCTTCATACTTCAAATGCAGTACGATTGCAGTTTGTGTGTGTTCTGAACTGTATTTTTCTTAATAGAACGATGTTGCTAAGCCTTAGCAATGTAACATTGCAAGACGTGTTTAACATGAAAATATAAGTATTCAATGCGCCACATTTGACCTAATTGAAATAGAAGTTGTCTACATTTGTGTATTTATTAATGTCTATAGAGGTAGAGTTTTGTAATTTCACAGTTTTGGTTGCAAATGTATTTAATTGGGCACAATGCCAGAGATGCTTTTATATGTTCACATTAAATTTTATGAGGATCTTCTTAATGAATTATTATAAAGTTTTGAACAAAGACACTGCCCCTTGAACATAATACAATTGATTTGCATGGTCACCATTAGGTTTGTAATTTTGAAAAGAAATTCTGACCGATAGCCAACTTTTGTTAACCAGTCATTAACTGTTATCAGACTACTACTTATATTAAGTTTTTTGTTTTTTAAGTTTTTCATTTTAAGTGACATGGAAACTGCAGTACCTCAGTATTTCACCTCAGTGCACCAGTCACCTTCACAGTACAGATCAAAAGTTGACAGATAATTGCTGTCAAATTCCAGTTGACTGGAATTTACTCCTATATTTTTCCAGCTTGTCTATTTTGACTAATAATTATTTTATTTTGTATTTTTGACTATCATATAGCGTACACATTCTTTCATTCACTACTAGCTGTATCATTGCTATGCTGCTGTAACCCCCAAATCTTTATCTTTATATTATCTTATCGTGTGGAGTTTTCTCTCTCTCTCTCTCTCTCTCTCATGTCCTCACTCTCTCTCTCTCTCTCTCTCATGTCCTCACTATCTTTTTGTTTCAGACAGTGGATTTGTTGAATAAGAATATCCGAAAAGGCATGGTGAACTACTATGATGACCTGGACTTCAAAAACATCATGGACTTTGTTCAGAAGAAGGTGAGTCACTCTGCTGTTTATCCCTCTTTTTTATTATGCTGCTGTGATGTGTGTTTATATTAACAACCTCATTGTTAACTACTAATTGCCTAATCTAAATGATTGAAAAAAAACAGAGGGTGTAGTTCTATTAAAACATAAAGAGCTAGTTTAACAAACTTCAATACATGCTCGCTCTAGATGAAGGGGTGTTGGTAATTAGCATTGTGTTGTTGCTGATGGGCAGTCAAAGAGTTTGATTTGTCTCATTATAATGGTCAGGCCTCTAAGAGGTTTTTTTTAAGTGTGTTCACAAATGAGAAAATAAGTCTCCCAATGGGATTCCAGTCACACAGTTAAAGAAACCATTGTTTTCTTTTCTTTGTTTTATTCACATCCTGTTGCATGTTGTTAATTTGGCAGATTGCCTCTCAGCCGGACCTTTTCCATCTCCCACCTCTCACTTTGTTCTAATGGAGATGTGACATTTATATTACTGCTCTGTTTCCAACAATGACTCTGTTTTGTCTTTGGAATTGGAATAGACTGATAGTAGAGTGTTTTTCATTATTGCCCATACAGGGTTATTAGGTAGTTGATCAAAAAAACCTAATGGCAGTATTGACTACTTATATCCTGAAATTGCAAATTAGGTAAATAAGCAGGCACCAAAACACACATCCATCCCATCATCTCAATGTCTTTAACAACAATTGTGTGGAGATAACCATGAAGATATGTTAGAATATTATGCTTGTATTTATATTTTATATCTCTTCTAGAAGTGACTCAGTCAATAGCCAACATGAGCAAACTGCTATGCTGCTGTATAAATAAAAGCAAAACAAATTTTGGAAACAATACAGGAGGCATGAGTGATAGAATTACTTTATAGCCTTAGTGTTTAGAAATGCTATAGCATATATGTCTTTATATAACAATTTCTATAACATGTATTACTTTTTATTTTTTTGTATTTTATAATTTGCAATCTAAATCAAATTATTTAATATGATAGACAAATAGGATTCATTGGCTTGCCAATACATTTATTTACTTTTTATTTAGTAAAAATAGTTTTTGTTTTCTTTTCTGAATGAGAGGTCTGGCTTAAAGATTCAAGAGCTTCAAGATTCAAGAGGTTTATTTGTCACATACATATACATACAGTACGTTCATACATATATGCAGTGAAATGTCATTGCAACACAAGAAGCATGTGCTTTGCGGTGTGTTGCCATTTTAAAAGACCTGATCAGTCAATCCACCTTGTCTGTTATTGGCACCAGGGATAATGTAATGGGACCAAAAAGCCTTGGTTAATTAGTTTTGTTTGGTGGGTGTCCATACATCAAATAGGCAGATAGAACGTTCCCTATTGCAGGGACTGCGATCTATTACTCATGGGACTGATCGACAGATCATGTAATCCGATCGAAGACTCTACATTCACGCCGGATGGCAGAGGAAGTGACGATGCTGCACTCCCATACCGACCCTGCACGGCGGTATATAACTGTAGTTCACCTTCCTCGCTTCCTCTTTTTGCATAAAAATAATCCAATGTCGAGATTCTCAAATTCACAGCTTTCTACTGTTTACCTTTCGGGTCCCTAACTCACACAAGCTGGTGTGAGTCATCGGCTCAAGTACCGATTGGTAAGATAGTATAGTGCCTTTTTTACAAATTTTATTTATTTTTGGTCCTTACGTTTTGTAATGAATGAACATGGTGTCCAGCAGGTTGTACCTGGACCGCAGGAAGAAGGGAGACCTCCACAGCTCCATGGGCACAACACGCCTGGGAAGGCAGCATGCCGAGGCAGCTCTGCTAAGGTGCTCAGCCATCACTCCTCCTAGAGCTAGCCCTGTCCCCATACCCCTGGCGGGTTCCTTAGGAATATATCCCTTAGGAAACGCAGGGAATATCCTTTGGAATCCGACAGAATCATCCAATGACAGGGAGAGAATTTCAAGCTACTAGGCGAGGTCCAGTCAGCTGTACTCGGCTCTGACCTCGGCTGAGCTTATGCGGGCCAAGCTCCTTGAAGTGTCCCAGTGAGCGGCCAGTAAGATGGGCCTCCCCTCTAAGGCTGTACCGGACATGGAGGTGTCCATGCTGGACGGAGAAGCCTACTCCGCAGCCCCCCGCCAAAGCGCTCCGTCTATCCCACTGTAAAGCAAGGTGCACACAAAGTTGTCGAAGGGCTGGGCTAACCCCTTCTCAGCGTGGGTTCCAGTTAGAGGTCTCGAGGCCTATCTCCAGGTGGGCCTGGCTCTGCAAATGGGCTGCCTGTCCTTCCCTTCTGTGGAGGGGCCCATTGCCGGCTGCCTAGCCCCAGGGGAAGGCATGTGAAAGAGGCCCACCCTCCAAGTCGGCCAAGCAGCTGGCATCGCTGGTTGAGAAGGCCTACTTGGCGTCAGGGCAGGGGACCTGCAGGCCCTGCTCCAGCGCTATCAGGCCAAGCTGCTAGCGCAACGGCGAACGAGGAGACGCTGGTGGAGGAGGGACGGCAGCAGGACCGCTGTCCTATTCCTTCAAAGCGTTCCTTTCTACCTGTGTTTACAGCTGGGAAGCACACGTTTACAGTGGAAAAACACAAACCGTTTGCTCACATACTGTAAATGTTTTTTACTATGAAGCACATGCCCCTCCCCCATGCCCACCACGGTAAGTCTGCAGTGGACCCGGCTGGCTGCGCACTGGGCCCCACAGTACGGCAAAGTACCACTTGAGTTCAACAACATATTCGACAAAGTGTGCAACACTCATGTCATTCCATACCAGTGGGGAATTTTTATCAGAACATACTGCCTCTGAGACAACAATTGCCCATGAGGGGCCATGCACTCCACCTATTGAGCGCTGCGCTGGTGCGACCAGAGGGCACCCAGGCTCAAAGTGCGGGCACGCACCCAACCTGATGCGCACTAGGCCGGTGCTGCCACAATGCGCAACGGCTTGGCCACGAAGCTGTGGGTCCTCAGGAATGTGACCAAGTGCTAGGTCATCCAATTTTCTTGTCCCCCACCCACTTTCAAGGGAAAGGTGGAGTCTGTTGTCCCAGACCATCCGTCTCATGAGAGAGAAACTGCCTGCTTGGAAAATGGGGCAGTGTGGAGCATCGAGAGAGAGAGGCACACAGACATTACAGCAGGTACTTTGTGGTGCCGAAAAAAGACAGAAACTTTCGCCCGATATTAGAATGTTAAACAAGCATCTAATGAAAATTAAATTTCATATGTTGACCACTGGTCAATTGGCAAGATGTATTCGACCAAACGACTGGTTTGTGAAACTAGATCTGAAGAATGCGTAGTTTCACATCACCACCGTTACATAAAATATCTGCGGCTCCATTTCAGCCCCTGCACACCGCGGACATAAAGACTGTTTATTTAAAGATGTCTTTTTTGCTGGCACTCGCCTCGATGAGATGACAAAGCGCGCTGCAGGCACTGTCAGTCCAGCTGGAGTTACTCGGAGCCCGGCGGGGAGCATGGGGGTTGATTTTTGGATTCTAAATCGGATATAAAATGATCGAATGATACACGGATATTCATGTCTATTAATGTGCCAGCGTCCAGAACCTCAACGCACATCAAGGGGGCCAAAAGTAGCCGGTCGACCCAGGTGTCCTGTGTACATCAGAGCCGATCGGAGGAGGAGCCAATAAAACCTTATATACCTTATAAAAAACGCTTATTGCAAGGTCATTTTACCCGGGACCGAAACCCGGGTGTTACCTTTCCCATTGATGACAAATGCCGGATGTTGGCGGGTGTTACCAGGTTTTTCACGCAGTGGGAAAGGGGTATTATATGTTGCCTTCGCAACCTAGATGTTGCCTAATGAAGCCATTGGCTGCCATCATAGACCATTCCTTAGTGGCACAGATAAGAGTTTGGTCAACTACGGTGTGGCGTCTTGCACGGTATGCAACAAGGTGTCTTTTTGAAGCCAACAAGATTTCCTTTGACTTTGACCTTTGACCTGTCACATCACTACACACGTTCAATACCCTTCAATACCAATCAATTTGCTTGATATGTTGCAGGGGTTCCCTTTCCCGGTAGAAATGTAATTGCAGATCTAGAATGTAAAGTGTGTGTGTGTGTGTGTGTGTGTGTGTGTGTGTGTGTGTGTGTGTGTGTGTGTGTGTGTGTGTGTGTGTGTGTGTGTGTGTGTGTGTGTGTGTGTGTGTGTGTGTGTGTGTGTGTGTGTGTGTGACGGCGTTCACAGAATTCAATTACGTGGCAGTGAAATTATGGTGCGAGAAGAGCATTACAGAGGAAGCTCTGCTTCAGCCCACCTAATAGAAATTGAATTAGCTATCAATGTCTTCTCTTTGTGTATAGTTGGGTTATATGCAGATATACAAAGGTTAGAAAAACAATCATGAGTCTGAAAGCGTAATAAAAGTGGACGTGGTTTCTATGGCCCATCCGCAGGACTGGCTGCGGCAGGAATCCATTATCAGAGGCCGTTATTGGACAGAAAACTGCTGAGTCCACTCACAGACCACAGCCCATCTGCCACGGCAAAAACACCTGCCACATCCACAATTGGAACACACCAAGGACCAGTGACCACTGTCCACCACCCCGCAGCCAAATGCACCCCAGATATAGAAAATACCAACAATGCCAGGGCCAAGCAAGGTGACTAGATGTCAGCAGTTCGCCAAAAAAGTCGGCAAGGTTGAATTACTGCTACTTTCCTGTTCTCTTTGAGTGTTCTATTGTCAAGTTGTAAATACGAAACCTTTGCATACAACCATGTAAGATGTCATGTCAAGTGTTGTCTGCCATGGTGGAGACTCAGGTCAATTTGCCAAATTTTATTTTAGTTAAAGCAGCATGACGCTTTGACCTTTGATCATCGTCATCAGGCAAATGATGAAGGCTAATGTAAATTGTGTTTCCTTACTAGTAAATGGGTTAATATAAAAGTCACACAACGGGGAAATTTACAGCCTGTAAAAACTAAATTTAACACCACTAGGGTCCTTTCAGTCTACATTGAGAGAGCGAGAGAGAGGAGTAAGTAAGTACACAATCTGATGATTAGAGTGGAAAGCTAGGAGGAAAATGCGATAAAGAAAGCAGTTTGGATGTGGGGGGGGAAACAGTAGCTGGGTTCTGATCAAATTAACATTTGGATGACAGGGCTGTGATTGCACAACAAAAAAAATATATTAAAAAAGAAAGGAAAAAAACAAAAACAAAACATAATCCTCTGGATGCACGGTAGAGAGATTGGCTAAAGAAGGAAGCTTGAAATACCAGATAAAACAGACGAGTCCCGCATCTGCTTGTATCCGGTCAGTGACAAGGTTAGTGGTTGTCACTTAGGTGTGAAAACAATTAAAGCCAGCATTTCTCTGACAGGCATGTCTGTTATTTTAAATTGAGACAGAATTCCTCCGACTCTCTACTCAACTGACCATTTGGAAGAGATAAATGTTGTGGTGTTTTTAGAAACCCGTACCCAGATTCTGTCATTACCTACCTGCCTAAGAGCTGCAATTATGACCAGCACACAACAAATGCGTTTCAGCCTTATACTGCTTTTAATTGTGAAAAAAGCACAAATTAAGATTTGTGTAATGTCAGTGTTTTATGTCTGGCTGTTTTGCACACAACTTGACTAAATTTGGTTTAAAAGTTTTTCAGTCTGTGGCACTATCATTCAAAACAAAGATGGTGAAAGCACTGGATTGATGCTGCCTTTGAGGTTTAATAAGTTATGTTTCAACAGACCTGTGTGACCACGATGGATTTAGTTTGAATCTTGCTGAATGAACAATAAAAACAGACTCAAGCCCATCATTCTTTATTTGTAGTTTTATTCTCTTGCCACTTTTTACTCTGTAAATTTTACTCTGGAATAACATCCTCATACTGTAGGCAGGGATTAATCGATTTTGACGTTGTGATAAATTGGGAGAGAGAGAGAGAGAGAGAGAGAGAGAGAGAGAGAGAGAGAGAGAGAGAGAGAGAGAGAGAGAGAGAGAGAGAGAGAGAGAGAGAGAGAGAGAGAGAGAGAGAGAGAGAGAGAGAGAGAGAGAGAGAGAGAGAGAGAGAGAGAGAGAGAGAGCAAAGTTGATTTTGCAACCTGTGTATAAAAACCTTGTGCTCTTGCCCGCTAAATTGTTCCTGGCCAGAGAATTTTCTACTGTTTTCACACCATAATTAGCCGATTGACCCGTTTTTTTTTTTTTTAAAAGGCCGCTACAAATAGGTAATTGACACCTTTCACATTGTCAGGAGAAATGCAGTTTTTTTTTCTGGTGCATCACTTTCGATGTCATGAACACGTTGGAAAAGGAGCGTGTCGTGGTTCCATTGTGATTGGGAATAAAACAGTAGAGGAGACAGCAACTTAAACAACAACATAAAACTGTAAAACCTGAAAAATAAATATTTTGAGCCGTTAAAAAGAATCGGATCGTTCATAAACGACCCAACATTTCAGAAGATGCAGCATGGAGCACCAGCAGAAAAAGTCAATAAGTTCTGATTTTGATTTTGGATTCTAAATGGGAAATGAAATGACGGAATGGTACATGGATATTCCTGTCTATTTATGCGCTAGCGTCCGGAACTTCAACTCGCGCCGCATTGCGCAGCTAAAGAGGCCTAAATTAGTGGGTCGACCCAGGTGTCCTGTTTACATCAGCGCCAATCAAGTTGGAGCCGGTTAAAACTGGTGTCTATTGCAGGGTCATTTGACCCAGATTGTTCCTTTCCATTGGTAACAAATGCCGGATGTAAGCGGGTGTTACCGGGTTTTTGGTGCAATGGGAAAGGGGTATAGTGTGTCCTGCTCTGTCATTTATCTTCATTTACCCTTCAGACGAAGGTTTTAATTATTTTGATGTAATTATGATTATTTTGACCTCTTGACCTTGGCCACATGGTTCCACAGACAGTAAATGTACAGAAAACAAGTAAACGCAACTTTGTGAGTGTCTTCATTGCACGCGGTCACTAACCAAGCCACTGAATCAGAATTAATTTATCTGCAGAGGCCAAGCCCATTTTCATGTACAAGGAATTTCTCTTTGTGTGCGTTCGTGTATTATTGATTATTATAGTTCTGATTGTCCTGACATCCATCCCTCTGCTGCTGATCAAGGTATTATTTTTAAAAGTGTGTGTGTGTGTGTGTGTGTGTGTGTGTGTGTGTGTGTGTGTGTGTGTGTGTGTGTGTGTGTGTGTGTGTGTGTGTGTGTGTGTGTGTGTGTGTGTGTGTGTGTGTGTGTGTGTGTCCACATAATTGCACCTTGCGTCCCCTGGACCAGAAAAAGTGTTGTATCGAATGCAGTTGATTCATTGTTATGTATGGTATTATATCTATAAACATGGAGGCATTTTCAGACATTATACTTATAGTAAAGTTAGAGTAGTGTACAGAACTTTGATAAAGCTTCCAATCAGGTAATTAGTCAATATGAGGGTATACTGTAACTAATAATTACGATAATTTATGGGTAGCAAGCCCCTATGAAATTACACACATTTTCCACCTCTCGGCCCCGTTGGGTGGGGGGATAAGAATAAACCAATGAACACAATGGAAATTGCTGTTTTCTTTTGGCTGATCTGCTGCCTCAGATAGTGTGTTGGCATCTTTTTGATGTGGGAGAAACTTTTCAGTCAACCAGTTGTCTTACCATCGCTTTCTGTTTGTGAACAGAACTACTGTCCTTTAATATACCGATTTTTTTGGGGGGGCGGGGGAGTGGTCACATGCTGTGTTCGGACCTGGTAACTTCCAGATAAACGGAAGTTTCCATAAGCGCCAGCTGCTGGCCAAACAGCCAACTACTCATTTAATTTCAGCCGGCTACTTTATTATATTTATTTTTGATTCTTATGAAATAATTCTGATTAACAAGTTGTGATTCATTCAACAAGTTGCGTGTACATTTATGACCACTAGCCTCCTCTTCAAAACAATGGAACAATGTCATCATGATGATAGAGAAACCTGTCAGTCCCGCTGTGTGTGTGTGTGTGTGTGTGTGTGTGTGTGTGTGTGTGTGTGTGTGTGTGTGTGTGTGTGTGTGTGTGTGTGTGTGTGTGTGTGTGTGAGAAATATTGTCAAAATAATTGATGACAAAACACATTAAGAATTGAGGGACATCCTCCTTAGACTAATAAATGGTATTTTCCTCGTCATCGGGATATGAACTTGCCCGATAAACACATCGCAAAAGACTGCTGGAAACGCGATGAATGAGAAAAATACTTTCATTTACACACACCGTGCATTCACACTCAGCTGCTAATGTTAATGATAACTGCTAATGCTTAAAACAGCATCCGGAAAGTGGCGGATCTGAACTCTGCATGCGCGAGTCCCAAATCACATCTCTTCTCTGGTCTCGTCTGCTCTGTCAGGGGATCTGGCCAATCACACCTTAATGGACCAACGGGTCCAGGTTGAGGGAGAGGGTGTTGCAAGCATCAAACAGCTCAGCAAGGTACATTTTGAACTGGCCATGGACTCGGATGATAGTGAAGATGAAAATGAAGACGAAGATGACTAGAAGTTGAGTTGATTCAGTAGATTGACATGATTTGAGTCAAGTGATTTGCCTTTTTTGTTATTTTAGAGTTATTTTTGGCATATGTTAAACTTATAAACAATTTTACACCAATACATAGGCTAGTTAAGACATGGGATTAAAAAACATGTTCCCCCTTAAAGTAACCTTGTTTATTTTCGTTGAATGAGTGCATTTATGTTTCTTTTAAAACAATACATTAACCATCATTGTGGCATGTCTTGATAAACCCAACAGTGTCAATAAATAAATGAAAATAATAATACATAAGGTCTAATGATTCTTAATTACAAAAGTCCTGATCAGTCAGGAATAGGCGTGGCTTTAAATATTAATAACTATTTATAGACTGCGTGGGCAAAAACGCGCAATAATTCTCCTTTGCAATACTTCACTACATGTTTACAATCAGGTAGCAAAATCTGGGCTTTTACGCCCAAATCTATCTCTGGGGTGGCATCCACTAGACCCCCCCCAGTTGGCAAATTTTTTCTCCGCTGGCTGGCTGCTCCATATCTTTGTGGAAAGCCCTGTATATATCGAGGTTGATTCTAGATCCAGTCGTGATGGATGGCTGTTCACACCTGGCTTCAGAAAGCATCTCAGTGTCTTGTTTGAGCACTTGTTTCTTGGATTTCGCTCAATATGCAAATAATCAAGTATATTTCTTCACTTGTGATTGGATCACCCAAGGTGCTTTTAAATGCCGGGGCTATGTATTGGTGTATTAGTTGTATTGTATGAAAGTATGTATGTTTGTGACAAACCTCTTGAATCTTGGTGTTTTTGGAACTGGATCCATATTGAATTTTTGTGTTGAACTGTTTTAATCCATTCAATTATAGACTGAAATACTTGTTTTAAAAACCTTTTTTCTCTATTAATTTGCTCAGGAATGCTCAGTCCTCTGTTGTTAATTTTCTGCGTTCGCCTTTTTTTTTTTCTGAGCACCAATGTGGAAACCTGGTCTGGGTGTTGAGAAATTAGTGAGAGAAAACGTGTGGACTTGTATGTACTGTATATGTTAATGTATGTCCTGGCATAAACTACGCTCATCTTCTCTGATCTCCTGGGTAAACGTGTTGATCCCTGGAAACCTCCCTCCACGGGTCATGGCTTTCACTCCTGTGGGAATATATCCATCCATACATAGAAGAGTGGGGTGCCATGCCTCAGCAGACAATAAGTCGACTTGTGAACAGCATGAGACGTCGTTGTCAATATATACTAGACACATCTGCCCACACTGTAACACCACCACCACCAAAGGCTCGTCTGGTGACAACAGTGGCTGATGCATAGCGCCCTCCTTGACGTCTCCAACATCGCTGGCGGCCATCATTTCTGATCAACGTGAATCGACTTTCATCAGAGTACAGCACTGAGGCCCACTGGTCCCTCGTCCAGTGTAAATGCTCCCATCCCAAACATCCTGTTTGAAGCCTCACAATGGCGAGGTACTGTTGATCAGTTGTTAGGTGTCGTCTTGGTCTCATGATGTCAAAATGTGAACAGCATGATGAAGAGGACTGTTTAAATACCAATTCTAATTGAACCAGGAAATGTATTGGTCCATTCATGGATCAAACACCTGTTGTGAATTTTGCCGTTCAGCTCCTTGTTAGAAAACAGCAAGTTGTGCAAAAAGTACTGAAACATTGAACAGTTGGACATGTATTCAAAAGTTTAGAGAAGGTCAAATTAAGTTCACCTGTAAAGGTTATAGTGCAGTTTAGGTTCATCCTGAAATTTCACCCGAAAGCCGTGCGCGCGTGCGTGTGTATGCGTGTGTGAGAAAAAAACTAAAAAACAAAAGAGAACCTGATTTCGAGGTGAACTACAGAAACTACCCTGTCCTCTCTGATAGGCAAATAGTATTCTGCACAAATATAAAAGGAAATAAACACATAATCATGTAATACTGTGTGACCATTGTGACTAAAAATGTGACTTTCTTCCGTACTCCCCTTTCCCTGTTCCTCCTCCTGCCTTCTACGATTTTTCTTCCTATCACTTTTTTTTCCTCATACCTGTTGCTTTTCTCACTTCTGCATGTACCTTTTGCTCATTTTTGTCTCTTCCTCCCGTCCTCCATCTTTCTCTCTCCCCCTCCTTTCTTCCCTTTCCTGTTTTTGTAGTTTAAGTGCTGTGGAGGACAGGAATTCAAGGACTGGGAAGTCAACATGTACCACAACTGTTCTGCACCTGGACCGTTAGCCTGTGGTGTTCCTTACACCTGCTGCATTACTACAAATGTAAGTGGCGGAGACACTGGACTGGACATTCTGGCCCGATGCTCTGTTTTCGTTAAGTTGTCTGTTGTATATAATTGATTGGTCCTTGTGCATACATGTGTCTAAGTATACCAATACTCTACTGAAGCTGCAGTAATGAGCTCATGACACAGTAATACTCTCAAGCCACTATTACATTTTCATGCTTTTGTCGTACATGATATATTTTTTAAGGTCTTTCAATGTACTATCCTTGCTGCTACTGATGCTTTCCTTACCAGTTGCTTTTCCATTTCTGTACTCACGCTGATGTAAACACACAATTGCTGCCGCTCACGCCATTTCTAAATTACTTTACTTTTTACACCTTTTTACTAAATGGAAAACAAGCTTGAAGATTTCAGAAAGAGTCAGTTTTCAGATTCAACACACAACGAGATGTAATTCAATGTTAGCTTCTGTTTTTCATTTTTGATTGGGGAGGCTGTAACTTTTTGAATCGGCAACGTTGCAACCCTTCAGGTAGCCCGCTTACCAGGGGCTGACCACTCAAACAAAAAATCCCTTTGGGTGGTCAGTCCCTGTAAAGATGCCAGATACAGTTTCCTCCCGTACAAATACATAATACGTGTGGTTTCCACAGGTGAAGTTACCAATGCAATAGAATAATCCGGAAGAAAATTACCATCCTGCCATCCATGTGTGAAAATTAACGTATTTTTTCAGTTGTTCCAGTAATGACTGGAACAATGATTTCACTATTATACCACTTTCCCACTGCACCAATTACTCTGTGAAACCCGCTAACATCCGGCATTTGTCATCAGTAGCAAAGGAAAAACCCAGGTCTTCAAATGACCCTGCAATAGACACAGGTTTTAATTCGGCTCCACCTCCGATCAACTGGGTCGACATCCTAATTTTGGCCCCTTAACTTGCGCGCTGCAACACACGTTGAAGTTCCAGACGTTGGCGTTTAAATAGACAGTAATATCTGTGTATCATTCAATCATTTCATTTCCCGTTTAGAATCCAAAATCAGAAGTTATTGACTTTTTTTTCCCGCATGGGGGACCATGGAATGTTTTGAGTGTGGGGATCGCAGGGGAGCACAGCGGAGAATGCCCCAGCTCGCCACCGGGTTCCGAGCCACTCCAGCACCTCCCCAAGTGGTTTAAAAAAAAAAAAACAAAAAAAACAGGGTGAACCCGCTAATTTTGGTGTGAAAACGCTATTAGTTATTTGTGAACAGTGAGTGTCACTTTTCACAGATAACTAATAGCGAAAGCTACTGTTTTCACTAACTGCAAATTACTCCTGAAATGAATGTCTACTAATTGACTAAAATACTAAGATTGTTATTGTATTTCTGTCCGTTGTGTGAGGCAGTTTATTTTAACACTATATTACATCCTATACAGGTATTTCTTGTAATCATTATCCCATTCAAACATTGGCCTTGTCCTTGCGTATCTATTTGAATCAGTTGTAATTAAACTACGCTTTTGTTTTATTTTTCTTGGTTTTTTCTTCAGTCTTCATTTTCTTTTCTTACCTTACGTTTTCTAAAGCGATGCTGGTTGTGTTGCGTTGAGAACAGGCTCCCATTGTATTGTACAAGCAAAGAAAAAAAGCATTTCACTACATGTTGTATGTTCAGTGAAATATGTATGTGACAAATACATCTTTTGACTCCTGAATCTTGAGATTTGTCACACTAAATGTACATTATTCTGTGACAGGCAAGTACCCTAAGAGGCAAAATTTGTGTGAGCACATCTGTGTGTGAGAGACAGTCATTAACAAAAACTGTTCAATTATTAACTGAATCTCATTATTCACCCTAGACCCTACAGCATGTGTTAATTACTGCAAACAATAGGGATCTCATCCCTACCTACTTGGAATATAGCCGTCAAAAGCTTTTGTAAGTTGGGCATCTTGTCATTTGTTGGTTGAAATATCCCACAATAGGTGGCACCAAAACAATAATAACAAAGACCTACAGACATTTCTTCAGTTTTAAAGTGTGGGGTGAATAATTAAACACATTTTGGTCGGGGGCTGGCAGAGAACCTGCTTCCATCTCGCCCTTCCTGCCTTGCAACATGCTCTGTGACCAGATAAAACCAGAGTCACTGTTTCTGTTGTGCTCTCTTTCCATCTCCTTCTCACTTTTCTCTTTCTTTCAATATAATTGAATAGAAATAGAATACATTAAATACCAACATTTAAACAACCTCTTAATTGGCTCTACCTTGATGGTAAATGAACACGTATAAAATATAACCAGAATCAGGTTTACTTACTACTAAGTATCTTATATTTTCATAAATAATGTATCTCTATCTAACTCTTTTGCACCTCCTGTCTCATACGTATTCTGAAATTACAGACTTTCAAATATGAAATGTTTGCACATCAGCATTCTTGTTTTTGCCGCTGGAAGATGGTGCACATCCTTCCTGCTCTTCAGACAGTGCAGGGAACACTGTCTCAAGTCAAACCGTCTCCCAAAATGTTTCTGAGATCTTCTGTTTATTACCAATAATGGGGAAAGTCATTTATTATGTACTAAGTGCTTATTTAATACCAGACAATTAAGCCAATAGGATGAAAATTAATGGAAGCTCGGCCTACACAATAAAGGAAAAGGAATGCAATGCTCAAAAAATGTCTTGCATATACTGTATCACGCTTGTGTATGCAATCCTTTGTCCTTTTGTCTCTCACAAGCCCAGAGCCGCTGTTCACGCCATCTGTCAACACTAACTCATTTTAAAGTGGTCGTCGTTAAAGTGCACAGCGCAGCTTGCGTGGGGTTCTGTCATCCTCTACACCAGAGATGGGTCTTGCGCACCAAGTATTCCATTTTCCGTTCCATTTGTTTGAGTTGTGATTCCAAAGATGTCCAACATGTATTTTGTGAATGGCCAATAAGTACAAATCAGCAGTTAATCTCGGTCCCATGTAATTTTTTTTTTATTTTTTTTAATCTTGTCTGTATGATTTATTATGTAGCTTATTGCTGGCAAACCTGTTGGGATTTGGGGATGTAGTTGGGGGCGGCACTTCTTGTTTCATCTTTTTTTGACGAATATACATGCTTGGGGGGGGGGGTGTGTGTGGGTGTGGGTGTTTGCGTGCTGAGGCTTTTTTTTTTTTTTCCTCTATTCACATGTCTTCTGTGTATCTCTGGTGGCTTGGTTTAGTCTGTCACGTCATCAAAACGCCCTGTCTGATGGGGTGTCATTAGTGTTGATGTTGCCATAGGTCACATCTTTGAAATTTTAGTTGATGATTGTAATGCACTTACCAATTTGATTGTCTTTTTTTGTTCATTTTCTTCCACTATCTTGGTATAAGCCTATAATAGTGTAATGATACATGTCTTTGTTGTAGAGGCACCATTTATTGACGCTGAACATTGGAAAATAAGAATTTGGCTAGACGGTTAATTTGCTTCAACTAAACCAATGGAAATGCTCATTCTTATTGTGACATTTCTAAAATTGCTTTAAATATTCTCTTGACATTAAAATTGAAACCTATGATTTTTGCAATCGAATCTTAAAAAAAAAAAAAAAAAATAGTGAACCACCTCTTTACCGCTTCTCCTCTTTCTCTCTTTCTCCCTCACTCCCCTTTGGAAAATGCTAGTGTTTTATGTTGTAATGGAAACCTCACGTTGTCTGTGCTGTGGCCTGGTCACAGTGATGCCGACTTGCAGGCTCCGTCCTCAAGGAGGTTCTCTACTCGAAAGCGTCTCAGCTGTGCGGTGGGTCAGGTTTTAAAGTTCTGGCCACACTCAGACACATCAAGGTTTTCCCCAACAAAAGATTTCTCTGCAGCATTGTGGTCAGTGCTATGGTGCTTTTGTGCACATTGACAGTGGGCTGATTTCCCTTGAGGTGTGTGTGTGTGTGTGTGTAGGGAGACGTTGGTGTTAATGTGTGTGCGTCACTGGTGGTCTGGCTGTTCGACAGGGATCCTGCGGCCGCACATTTTTCACCACTGTTAAAAAAAAAAAAAAAAATAGAAAGACTTTTAACAGATATCTCTCTCTCTCTCTCTCTCTCTCTCTCTCTCTCTCTCTCTCTCTCTCTCTCTCTCTCTCTCTCTCTCTCTCTCTCTCTCTCTCTCTCTCTCTCTCTCTCTCTCTCTCTCTCTCTCTCTCTCTCTCTCTCTCTCTCTCTCTCTCTCTCTCTCTCTCTCTCTCTCTCTCTCTCGCCTGCCCTCCAGCCTAATGAGGTGGTCAACACTCTGTGTGGGTCCGAGGTGTTGAAGAAAGAGGTAAGACTTCCACCGTTGAAAAAGAAAATGTGTTTGTTGCAAGATGTCTTTCAAAGATCAACTCGAATAAACCACGGGATGATTGCATTGCTTGTGGGTAGTGGAATCATTCAAATACAATGTTTTATTATTATTTAATGCCTGATTAATATCTGCAGAAAACGTAAAAAAATCTATTGTCCCACTGTCCCCACAACATCTGTGGAATCTTGTATTTGTGGGGTCTGTTAATTGTGTAGACGGAGCTCTGCACAATGTTGTTGGAGTACCTGGTATGAGTGTGTTTTCTGAGAAGTAAACTAATTAGCACCTACAGAAATGCCTCAGACTGCTTCGACTCTTTATGTCATCGATTTCTGTGACGGCTTTCCGGTCGAAGCAGTCATCGTTCTAACACTTGGCTCAGGACTTGGCCGCAGCGTCTACCACTTCTGAGGCGTGTGATAATGTTGATTCACCAGAATCGAAAGCAAGCTGGAAAATGACAGCGAGCAACATTTAACAATAATGAGAGATATTTGAAAAACCTGTGATAATCTCAGACTGTGGCGATAATATGGAAAACAGCACCAAGTTATCAAATATCAGGAGCCTTTTGTTGCAGGTGGCCTCAAGTCGAATAAACTATTTGTTATATTATGCAGATAAGAACATATTTACAAAAGTGGAATTTCTGATAAAAATTGATTGATTGACTTTATAGGGTTACACGATGACACACTTTGTGTTTATCTTGGAAATGGGTGAAGATTATACATGCCATTGGTGTTGTAATAACTCATATTGGGTACACTCACTAGTAAAATAATCAAATTATCTATGCTAATTAACTGTATTTTATGTAGGAAATGGATGATAAAATATGCTCTAAAATGTCTCTTCCAGCCTTTGGAATTGGTTGAGACCATCCACATCAGAGGCTGTACTGACGCCATCTTCCTCTGGCTTATGGACAACTACAAGACTATGGCTGGATTACTGTTAGGAATACTACTGCCTCAGGTACTTCAACACGCTACAGAGGAGTTCAGTACATATACAGCACTCAGTAACAGTGACTAAGGCTGGGACACACACACTAGGGATGCACCGATTTATCAGCCATACATCGTTATCGGTCGATAGTCGCCTTGTTGACTGACTGATGGCAGTGGTCGATGTTTATCTGTTGTTTCACATCAATTTTGCGCTGGCTAAATGTTGTGTTGGTTATTTGTGGTCTGGTGCCACGTTTACATGGAGGGAACGGGATAATGGCACTTTCAGAACGGCACAGGGGCCGAGGGGGAGGTACAACAGCAAAAACGAAACAAACGTGATGATATGTTGCTATGGTGATGTACAAAGACTGCAATAAAATATATTTAACTAAGTTATTTTGTGTCTGTTATAAGAATTTATACAAGTAATAACCTGGAGCTGCAACTTAATCGCTGGAATTGCGGCACACGAGACCACCATCCAAATCCTCCATCTACTTCCAGGCTGTGGCACCAAACTCTATGCAATTAATAAATAGAAAAAACAACTTTTATATCAATCCAAGGTTTTTATTTAAGCCATCAAGTGCGACATTCCGAAAGAAAACTGCCGTCACTGCGGCGCAAAACTCCAGCAGCAGACATGTGCAGTAGAGTCGGCTCCTCGCTTTCTCCATTTCTGCCGCGTAACATCCCGCTGTAATTCCGTTGCGGAGGACGTCAAAATGTTAATGTCAAAATATTTTAACTTTAATTATTGATGTGGTTATTTTAACTTTATTGCTTCTCCAATCGTTTTACATTTAATTCCATTTAAATAATGTTTCTAAAAACTATTTTTTGTTGTGCTATGTAATCACTGAAAATTCTTCTCATTGACTAGGTAGTTGTATAGCAGGCTAAAAAGGCTTTTGGAACAGTTATTTTTCACAAAAATAATCATTTTCATCTGAAATAAGGTTATATTAAAGGTTTTTTGATGAATTTGTATGATTGAATTTATGCTAATTCAAAGATAGTGTGATGGAGGGCTGAAAGACTTTAAAACAGATCAGTTATTTTTTTACAATTTATTTTTTTTCCCCTGGCACAAAAGGGGGAATTGATAACAACAAAAACAAAATAAACAAACAAACAAAGGATCGGCTATCAGCCAAATTGTTATTTTAAACATCTGGTATCCACACACACACTGAATTGGCTGAACTGCTGGAAGTCATACTACTACCACATACACCACTTTCCCTATATATTATATCCCTATATATGCATTCTAAAATAACTACCACTGTGTGGATGTGTTTGTGGTTGTGGGGGTTTCTGTGTGCTGAGGTTTATTTCAAAATGAGACAAAGAGATAAAACATTTATTCCATGTATTTCCATACATTTGTATAAGCTGGTATCCATGATACAACCTCTTCTTCAGACATGGAATGAATATGTTGTATTTTTGATGCGCAGGCTGTCAATCCTTTCAGCCACATCAGTGGAATCTTGAGAAACCTGAACACTTAAAAAACAAGAACTGTTTTTATTTTCCTTTGTCTTCCCGCGACTGACTCCTCTCCCTTCTCCTTCTTTATGCGTCTCTGTAGTTCTTTGGCGTGATAGTGAGTTGGCTGTACATCACCCGTGTGGAGGACGCCATCAGTGAGTATGGACACTACATGGATGGACTGCTGAATTCGGGCACACTGCAAAGAGAGTCCAAGCAGCGAGGCCGCGTCTCCAAGTGGTGCAAGTGTATGCCTGAGATAGACTGACCTGGGGATGGACTCTATTCCATATTAGTGCTTTAAAAAATACTCCTACATCTCATGATTTTATTGCCTTCGCAATATTTTAAAGGAAATGTTGATTTGTTTTGATTTGTTCTTTTTCATCTGTCAGAAATTGGGAGTATTTGCCTGACGTCCATGAGATTCTAGTGATACCAATGTTCCACAATTTTTATTTTTTTTAATGGATCAGGATAAAACATCTGCAGATGTTCAAGCTTAATCGGATAAGCGCATGTACCATATACTGTTTGCAAAACTCTTGTAGAGACATGGATTTGAATCCAGCCTGTGGTCACTTGCTGCATGTCTTTCTACCTCCCATTTCTAGTCTCTCTCCACAAAGAAAAAAACTGCCAAAAATGGGTAACAAAGAAAAACTTTTTCTTTTTTTTTCTAGCAGTAGTTATAGCTTCAATGCAGTATTGATGCGGGGGAGACTGAACACTACTGTACATGACAGTTTGTGTAGTTTCTATTGGACCAAAGAAAACAGTCAAACTATGCAGTTTGTGTTTATAGAGTACAGAGTATTGAATACCTTGCATACAGTTTCAGATTGTGATCAACATCCTTCTTCGGAAGATGTCACTTGTGTTGATGTGACGTGCAGGCCGTTCACAACACAGGGACCCCAGCCATTCCTCCTGCAGAAGGATGTTGATAAAACGCCAAAGCTGTCCTTCAAGGGTATTTAACTCTCTGTATTCTGTTTCCACATGTGAAGATGAGACTAACCTGTTATACCGTCCAGTTCACTACGATTATGAACTGTCAAAATAGAAATATATAAACCACCACTACGTAAACCACTTTGTGGCTATCAACAATCATCTAAAGAATACTTGCAGAATCCCACTTAAACCACTAAGATTCATCCAGCAGCGTGCCCACACAATACCATGTATGAAGCACTGTTGTCACCCTGGTGGGTCCAGGAGGGAATCCCACTGGTCAGTCATGGGTTGAATGTGTAACAGTAGATACATGGATCGATACCCAATAAAGTTCTAAATTAGCAGCTGCAGAGCAGATACTGACTTATGAAGTTTATTGATATTCTTTGGGTTGGGAGATTCAACAGTTGTTGTTTTTTTGTTGTTGTTGTTTTTTGTGTATATATAAAATGTACAACTGAGGATTTGTTGTGCATGGTTTGAGGTGGGAAGATTTACCATTTTCAGATATCACGTAGCATGTATGTTACTAATAAAACACCATACAGAGCTTTCCAGGTGTTTTTTTTTGTTTTTTTTGAAACAGGAAGGTTTTCTTTGTTGAATTTGAATCTTCTTTCTATGAAGTTTGACCATGTGCTTAGAATGTATGTTTGCATTGATAATTGGATTGGTTAATTTACTTTTCAAGCTGTTGCTGAGCTGGTGTGATGCTCCTACAGCTTTCCATCTGCACTGAAGTAATTTCTGTATTTTATGTAGTGGTGACAGGGGCTTGAATTTTTAGATTTACTTTATTATGATATAGAGACAGTTGATGCTGTACTTGCTACTCAGGGTGTTTTTGTTTTGCTTGTTTATTGAATCACATCTACTTTATTGTCATAGTGAAATGGATATTTGTAAATAACAGGGGCGAATGATTAATTAAAACAATCTGCGTTTTACCCTATTTACACATGTCGTTTTAAATTTACCAGGCTTTTTCAGGCTTCCTATATGGTACAAAAATGAATCACAGCGATTTTTAGGTAAACGTTAATGAGTTGCCTTCACTGAAATCTGCCTTAATAAAGATTTTATTATTGATGTGACGGAGATGTACCAAGTGTTTGTCTGTTTTTTTTCTCCAGCATTTGGAGACTCCAAAGAAGTTGGGGGACGGTTTATTCTCTGTGTTGATTGGATTTTTAAAGATTATCAGGGTATTTAACACTGTTCTTTATCCATAGTTTGAATCCACCTTTTGTTGTAAGCATTCATCACACACAATGACTTGAGACGTGCGTGCGCACGTTTCCACCCAGGCATGAGTGAGGTGTTTTTTTGTGTGATTGAGTGTTTGTTTTCAGGTGGGTGGATAGAATTTGGTTTTGAATAAATTAGCACTTATTTTCCATACTGGGTTGATGGTTTACTGAATGATGCTGAATTCAGAAAAGAGCCATTATGGTGGTATGGTACTTCTAGTGGCATGCTATCCCCACCGCCCCTCACGTTGAATGCCGTTCGTATATTCTTTAAAATCAAATGTACCGATAGTCGCAGGTGTACGGATATGCATATTTAGGTGTTTGATTCTTATTAGTTTAATAACACTCAGACAACCTACAGTATACCAATGAAGAACAAAAATGTCCCTTTGCTTGGGAAAGGTTTTCTGGTGCTGCGACTAACAAACTGTCCTATGACTCTCCCTGCAATGTTACTCTCATGACCTCTTTACAGTTTTGAAACACTTCTTAAATCTAAATGAACAAGGGATTACTTACTTACTTCACCCAGTGGTGTCTTGGTAGGTCAGTATACTGTGGCTTCCACCCTTACGTGCACACAAAACCCATGCTTGCACTTTCACACTGCTACTCCATGCACAAGTGATTAAAAGGTAGCCAATACAAGACTAATGAAAATAAACTTTAATTATTTCTTAAGTGCATTTCAATTTATTTTAGAGTAATTTTTTTTTTTCATCTACAGAGCAGTTAGGCAACACTTCCACGTTTGGTTTAAAGTTATAATGTGTGCAAATTCTGAAACACTGTAGGAAGATACAGTTCTTAACATGTTAAACAGCGCAAGCAATTAATTATGAATTACACAAAGCTCCCGAGAATGCCAGGTTTGATTAATGAACACACCCAGCAGTGAAATAAACCAGTACTGGCCTGAACATCCCTGAACATTGCAATTAAGAATAAATGTTTTACAAATCTGGGATGGGGTTTAAGATGCTGTTTAGGCTTTTTATTAAAATCTAGTCCAGGTTTAACTACTTTTAGTACAGTAGTTTTTGATTTAAACCTGGTCTTAAATGCTCTGTGGTATATGTTGATAGTGTGTAGAAAAATTTAAAATACAACCCAGTGAAATCCACCTTTTAAATGTTTTCACAAATAGGAAAGAGGGTTTGAAATGCCAGGTCTGACAGAGATATAGTACGTAAAAATCTGAGGTTTCTGAACGCACCATGGCGTCGGACAGTCTGAATCAGCTTCTAACTTCAGTGTCGTCATGAATTAATACTTAAATTCCGAGATTTGAACAAGAATCATTCACGGCTCAACATGAGGTTGGTACCATGTGAAAGCTCCGTGTCTGAACTTTTGACTGCTTTTCTCCGGCATTCGTGCCATTTTATGCATCTCTGCCTATTTTTAGGTTGATCTACCCTAAATCCCGCTGTCCAGAGGTGGGTCTATGACGTATACCTGCGTACAGTATTCGCACCACTACACCACGGCTTTAGCTATGAATGTAGGTCGTCCCAGAAATACCAAAACCTGACCTTTTACGTCTGCTGTTTCTTCCACCCTTTCTGTCCCACATGGATATGGCCTTTTATGCCCGTTGTCCATCCATCATCCATCCATCATTATCATAAAACAGAATCGAATGTAACAATGGAGCACGAAAATGGAATACTGACCAGGATGCCAGAGGGAACCACGGGCTGAGTTCTTAGCTTTTTACTGAACCATTGTGAATTTCGCCGTTGTGGGACTGATAAGGGTATATAAAATAAATAAATAAATAAATAAATTGACCAAACAAAGACGAGGGAAGTTGCCGAAGTCTGCGTTCTGAGAAATTACTCCATGGATACACCCTGTGTCGATGAGAGTGTTAGACATATTTTCACACTTTGACGAATGTGTCGGTAATGGAAAGACTAGTTAAACACTGAGCGATTTTACAAAGGGGTGAAGGTGTTTTTTTGCGCTTGATGGTTTTTTTTCTGATCAGACTTCTGGACGAACGTTAATCTGAGAAAATTGGAACAAAACTGGATAAGCAACAGGATGCAGCCGAACGTGAAGAGTCATTTTCTATATATTGTATAGGCCTATGTCAGGTGTCGTTCACACTCATTAAATCATTATTTTAGCATCTGTCAAATCTTGCTTAGAGCATTCAAGTCAACACTGACGAGTAGACTACGAGGGGGGATGTGTTGTGCAGAGAGGATTCTGGGATGAAAGGTTTTGTTGGGGTGAATCTCTTTGTTTCCTCTGTCCCGCTGTTTGGAGGGCGTCTTGTTGAGATCATCCGGTAAATATTTTAGTATAACCACCATAAAGGAAGAATAAATTATTTCCCACAGCACCAGTACTGAAGACGATGCTGTGCCAAATGTTTCCGGAAGAATCAGTCATGATGTCAGCACTCGATGGCCTAGAACCCCCCCCCCCCATCTCAATTCTCAATTGACAATGTTGAGCGATGGAATAATATGTAATAATTGATGAGGTGATGCATTTTTGTGGTTGGTTTCTTTCGCTAAAAAAAAAAAGAATTCAATATTCCCTATTTTGGTATATGCTGTACGTGCTCATGGATGCGTATATGCTCCGCTGTAACCCTAACCCCTAACCCTAACCCTAACCCTGGGGTTAGTAACCGCCGTAACCCAGCGATCCTCAAACTGTTGCTCTTTGATCGCTTTTTTGCGGCTCTTAAAGTTTTATTTATTTTTTATAATAATCAAATTTAAAATAATTGATACAGTTGAAAATAATTGTCCAAATTGCGACGGCATCACGAGACAAAACGGCTAACGCTCAAACAGCAAACAGCCCAGAAAAACGACTTCCACGTCAGTACGAACAGGCGAGCGAAGCGTCAGAATCGCACGAGCCGAACGAAGAATGTGAAACCGTACGCTGAGGGCGAAGGAGTGCAGAGTGCTGGCCCGCTCCACACTGTTTTCTGAGACAAAAGAGCTTGAGAGAGGGGCAAGAAAAACTCCGTCAATCTGATTGCACTGTGGCTGGGAGGCCATCCGACATTTTAAAGTACATTGGAAATGCCCTCAAAGAGAAACTTTCATCCGCTGAGCTGGTCAGACTTCTCAGGCCTGGACATAAACGACACTCCACAATATTACTCATCTTTGTCAGAGCGATCAGTCGTGAATTTGAGGTGAACGGAAGAAGTGCTGGACACAGTTCCCCCGGAGGATGGAACAACCCAGGTGGGGATTAAAAACGCTGCTCTTGAAACTTTGTCAAAATTGGGTGTTGGACCCGAAGAAAAAAAGTCACAGCAATGTCATAGATGGGGCACCGGCCAAGCTGCAGGTAGGCAAGAGAATTTTCTGACAAATTGGACGCGCTTCAACGAAGTGTCCTCGGCGGGGATTACCGTTCCTGCCCGAAAGTGACGGCGACACACGCGGATGCTGAGCCCTCCTGTCGCTCACACTTCGGTGACGTGCTGACGGAGATCAAGCCAAGCTACGGAGAAAGAGAGAGTGATCATCTATTTTGAGTATCGCTGCTTTAACCTGTCAGGGGTCCTCCAGAGCGTTGGGTGCTTGTCATCATTGTCCAATTTGCCGTGCCAGCTGCTTTGAAGCTGAATTGGGAACTGGTGACATCGGTCAGTACTACGGCAGCTGATCATCAGCTCTTCAGCTTCGCCCGCACACCTGCTGCCAGGGACATGTGGAGGTATCTGCTGCGGCACGTCCAGAAACACAGTTTGGAACTGAGGGAATTCTGTTTATCAAACAAAGGTTGCATATACGAACAAGGAGGAATCATCGTCCCTGCAATATAGAATGATGATCCTGGTGCAGCTGCACAGAACCGGCAGAGGACATCACATTACTTCACACAACACACAGGTTTTCCTTTTTTTTTTTTTGCAAGGAATGAGATTTGGTTGTTGTCCTAGAGCTTTGCTGGTCAGATGTTCAAAATCTGGACATATCTGCTGATGATGGCACCGTTGCAGACATCACATATCTGCATTACCAATCACAATTCACATTTCACTTATTATTATTATTATTTTTTTCACATTTTGCATCTTCAGTTTGCAGACAATGGAGAGTTATCTATTCCTATGTATTATATTAATATTCTGTTGGTCTTCAATTTTTAATACTTAGACGAGTTATTACCGTGCCAGGCCTTTTTGACATGATAATATTAAGTTACATGTTATTTTCTGCTCCTCCGGCGTTATTACAGCACGTTCTACTGTGGCTCCAGTCTAACAAGACAAGTATCTCCGCGGCCATAAGAGCATTGTCTGTTCCATATTATGGCCAACGACTTTATTTTTCCACATTGAATTTCTAAAATAATGGCTTGCATTTGCTATGATGGTCTGCCGCTGCATTGTGTGTGATTAAGGTGCAAGGCAGATGATGTTGAAGTGCTTTTAGAGCTGAATGATGTTTGCGCTAGTTCGCTTCCCTTACAGCTTGAGGACTGTTCCCATAGAAGCTATCTCACAGATTGTGAAGGTTGCATAAACATGAAAAGCATATTTATCAATTCCAAAATATCAGGGTTAAACAGAAAGTCAAGATGAAGGTAAAAAATTCCGAGGTGTCCTTTTAATCTCGTCCCAAACCGCTGCAAAACGGGGATTAATCATGGGTGCACTCAACTTTTAATTTTTCAACCTCTTGGGGCCTCTCCAAAAAAACCTTTAAGTTTGTTTGGCCCAAAAGCTCCCCTGTCAGATCAGATCTAGAACCAGTGAAAGCGAAGTTTTGACTGCAATCTAGGATAAAGCGCTCGATCATTCTGTTGGGATGCGAATGACCAAATCAGCCTCACCGGGATAAAAGGTTCCACTAAGTGGTGTGTGTTTCCCGTAATTACACAATTATGCACATGGTTCTAATAATCCTACTCTTAACATACGAGACTGAGGAATATTTTTGACAAAGTTTACCCAGGACGGATCCACAGCAGGTCAAGACACATTAAAAAAAGAAACACTCTTTATGCAGGAGACACACATTCAGTGATCACCTGCACATCAGATCACATTTCAAAAAACTGTTTTGTGTGGCCACAGCTGGAACAAACAGACAGCATTCATGTTTACATAAAATTATGCCATTTTTTTTGCCTTTAATAAGGTAAACTAATATTTTACTTGAATTGATGATTATATTTCACGGTATAGCGTCTACATGGAAGACAAACTGAATGATGTACATTGACAAACTGAAAGACAGATAACAGGTTAGAAGTGAGATCTGAAGACAGCATGTCAGTAATGTGACTGCAGAATACAGACTCCCCCCCCCCGTGTTAATCAGAGGGTTTCATACTGTACGTCCTAAATTGTATATAGAATTACACATATCAGCCACAACATTAAAACCACTGACAGTTGATGTGTTGGAAGCAGGAAAAATGTGCTGGACGACTTTGACAAGGACCAAATTGTGATGGCTAGATGACTGGGTCAGACCATTTCAAAACGGCAGGTCTTGTGGGGTGTTCCCGGTATACAGTGGTTAGTACCTACCAAAAGTGGTCCAAGGAAGGACAACTGGTGAACCGGCGACAGGATCATGGGCGCCCATGAGCTCACTGTGGGATGTGCTGGAACAACAAGCCTGATCCATGGGGGCCCCACCTCACAACTTCCAGGACTTAAAGGATCTGCTGCTAACGTCTTGGTGCCAGATACCACAGGACACCTTCAGAGGTCTTGTGGAGTCCGTGCCTCCACGGGTCAGAGCTGTTTTGGTGGAATGAGGGGGAGCTATGCAATATCACTGGTTATTGGTGCTGGTTTTAATGTTGTGGCTGATCGGTGTATCTGTAAATGCTCAAGGTAGAGTTCTACTTAGGTCGATGTTGGTGGGAGCAAGGCACACGCAGTGAACTATTTTCTAAGATCTGTAAATGGAAATATTACCAGAAATTATAAACAATTTTCAACAAACTGTATTGTTATTTCCCTAAATGGGATTGTTAGTTTTCATTAATTGATGTGATAAGTTTGATTTCCCTCGCTGGGAGATGACGACTCCACAACCTCCATTAGAGGCTTTTCTGCCCCTTCCAGTCTAAGTGGACACACTTTCAGGACCAGCCGTCCCGCCAGAAAGCACAGCACACCGTGCAGCCACTTACTGAGGGAACAAGGTCAGTCACCACTCCCGGAATAAACGCTAAAACGTTTTTGACCAAATTTATATATAACCAAGTTGGGTAAGAGCAGAAAGAACAGCAATACTGCTGACTAAAGGCTAAATGATTATCAGAAAGGGAAGCAAAACACCACATATAGAGAGAGAAAGAAAGGGTGTGTCTGTGTGTGTGTGTGTGTGTGTGTGTGTGTGTGTGTGTGTGTGTGTGTGTGTGTGTGCGTGTGCGTGTGCGTGCGTGTGTCTGGTGAGAATTATGCATGACGAATAGATTTTCAGCCCAGGTTCATGCGCTAGAATTTTTCATAGATTTGCCAAATTTGAACCAAACACACACACAATTGCACACAACTTTGCAGCACACCAAAATACCATTTTTAATGTTTACCATTTTTCGGGGCCCATTTTCGGGGCCAAGACAAAAAAACGTAGATGACAAATATACATATACACCGCCCTCTGCGCTCTGAGTGCAGTGGCTCCAGGAAGTTAATCTTCTTGCAGGATTATTAAACGTTAAAACGTTAAAAAGTTTCAAATTCAGAATGTTCGAATAGACGAATAGGAAATAAGATTAATTCAAAGGTCGACATAACTGAGACATCAGTCATTGGCCAGTCAGACACAGAGAGACTCTCATCCTTTTGCAAGCTCTTTTTCTTAAAGTCCTTCCTTTAAAGAAACCTGATGTTGTATTTGGTGTTATATTCAAAATCATATCCGATTTTTTTTTCTTCCAAATTTTGGCATTGTAGCAGAATGTTGGCTTTATCGAGACCATATTGTTTCACTGCCTTGTTCTGCCCGGCAAAAGGCAGTGAAACCCTTCGGAGTCTTGATGGAAACTAAAAGCCACACTTCCAAATCCAGATACAAAATTAACTTATTTTCACATTTATTTTGGTAGACCGGAAACCCCTATCCACACCCTTCAGTCACTAAGTGCGACTTTTCTTTCCGTGAGGTGAAATGAAACCTGAACACAACCTAGCTGTTACTTTCAAATGATTTTTATGTATTTTGTGAATTATGTTTTGGAGGTGGGAGAGGCTCTGCACTATGGCCTTGTTATGATGACAAACTGAAAATTATTGATGGATTTGTGTTGACCGTGATTGCTTTGTTCCAGTGATTGATTCCTCAGCAGACTTATGAATTATGCATTTGCTTTCAGGTTTGGTTCTTTTGTTTCCTATTGTCTCCTTTTTTTTCTGGTAAATGTAGGCCTGTGAGGCTATTTCTGTTCCCAACTGTGATTATAAACTTTACCGACCACTTTGTAAGGATGACGAGAGAACTCCAGAGAATATGTTCATTTTGCCTTGTCAAAAACTATTACATGTCCCCCTTTTAGTAATTATGGATTTGGTGCGGTACCTGTACACCTGCTTTTTTTTTTTACCTCATTAAATAGTTGCGAGCTAGTATGTTCATCCATTTAAGTCCTTCTAATTTAGTTTCATTATTTTTTCATTGTTTTAAAATGGAGCCCCCTGCCAAGGCACACACACACACACACACACACACACACACACACACACACACACACACACACACACACACACACACACACACACACACACACACACACACACACACACACACACACACACACACACACACACTCCACCATCCTTCACCTGGCAGTGCATGGCTGATATATTGGTATTTCGGACTGCACATCTGCGGGGAGGCCACTCGGAGCTGGGAAACGATAGGAAAACAGATGAAGCGATGGTGTCCCTGGATCACGGTCTTCAGACACAAAATGTTTGCTGCTGGTCTTAATATTTCAAGGTCTACAGATATAGGCAGAGCATCTCCGAGGACAGATGTATGTAATGTAATGTATGAGATGAGACAAAGAAATGACACCATTTTATATGTAAATGAAATGCGCTGTTTAAATTTTACGTCAATTTCTGATCATTTTTTATCCATTCTTTTATGCTCATATATAATGTTTCCTCATTAGTGTCACGACCACCCCCACACCCTCTCTCCAGCGCTCCACATCCCCCAGTTACCCATCACTCTCACCTTCGGTAGTTCCCAATCAGCCTTTGTTCTGACTTCTTATCTCCTTCCCTCAGTTTCACTCCCCTTCTGGCAGCATTGCCAACACTGTGTTTTTTCTCCTCAGCCATCCCTCACAGTCCTGTCCGTGTTACGTTATTTTACCTTTTGACTTAAACGTTGTTGAACCCTATTTTTTATGTTTTACCCGTTTTGGCCTTGACGCCTTTCGTACCTTTGCTTGGATTTCCAATAAAGTGTCCCTGCTCGCACTTGTATCCCGCCTACGGAGAATGTCATTCCAGAAAGCTGCCTCAACCTTCTGATCAGTCAAGGAAATGGTGGACCGGTTGAAGTGGCACTTCTCAGCCTGGACTTTCAGCCGGTTGCCAAGGAGACATCTGAGGACTTCTCTGCCGTGTTGGCTGTGCTCCTCCAAGGTGGTCGAGCTAGGATGTTATCGATGTAGACCACCTGATTTCCCAGAATATCCCTGAAGACCTCATTAAACAAATGCCTGGAAGGTAGAAGGTGTGTTTGCTAACCCGTGCAGCATCACCAGGTATTCATAATGGCCAGACGTGGTGCTGAAGGCTGTCTTGCACTCATCCCCCTCCCGGATGACAATAAGGTTGTATGCACTGCTAAAGATCCAGGGAGAGTGGATACCAATACTTGATGTGACGGCGAAATCAATGCAAGGACACAGACTGCCATCCTTTTTGTCCACGAAGAAGAACCCAGCTGATGAAGGAGAGGTGGAAGGTCAGAAAAATAACCTAACTTCCCTGATATACGCCTCCATGGCCTCGGTCTCCACAACAGATCCCTGTCTGTAGGCATGATTACGTGGAGGTGCAAGGTCAGCGAGCAGGTCGATGGCACAGTCCCAGGGGTGATGAGGAGGGAGGCTGGTGGCTCTTGTCTTGGAGGAAACCTCCCCCAGGCCCTGGTAGACCTTCAGAATAGAGAGCAGCCAATGGACACTCTGCTGAAGTGGAACCACAATGTAGGGAAAGGCACGTTCTCTGCCAGCGAGGTGACCAGGCGGTGATCTTCCTCTTCATACAGGAAATGGTGGGACTCTGAAGCCGGAGCGGGAAATTGGGATTGGGAACTGCGAGGGATTCGGCCCTGAGTCCCAACCTGATCCTAGATCCAGGCCGGTGTGGTCCCGTGGCCAGAGCTGCCCGTCGTTAGTTCCCAATGAGCTTTTGTTATCACTCCCTATACTGTATCTTGCCCTCACAAATTCTACCTGAGGTGGGTGCGCACGCGCATGTGCCTGCGTGCAATTTACTTTCAGTTTTGATTGAAAAGATGGACACATTACATGTTGCTTGGTAACCGTGGCAACCATCAATCCTCCTGTGTAGAAATAGCACACCTCATTTTGATCATCGATGTATTCCTAAAATGGATCCAGGCACAGGTCTTATCATTGATTTTCTGCTGAATCTTTGGATGACAATGTTAAGTGGACTTCACAGAAATTCAGAAAAAATGCACATATCTGACATCCAGAAAAAATATAATATGAAAAGCTTGGTCTGTGCCAAGGTGTTATAAAACATGTCTCAGCTTGGCAAGCCAATATACAGTACATATAACTGTTTAAAGGATACAAAACCATGATTTATTTTTTTCCTTGTGGATACTAAAAATTGTGTTTTTGACAACATTTACTTCTCCCACACTGAAGGCGTTCAACTCTTTGTTTACTGTATTTTACAGTTGCAGGAGAGTTCCATTTGTCAAAATAATCCTCGTGGTAATAATGAAAAAACATGGCATTAGATGCGAATATGTGACTAACTTTAATTACAGTGGCCATCCTAGTAAAGAGAATAATGTGACATGGAGGCACCAGTTAATAACACTAGATTATCTTCTGGATTGTTTTAAGGAATCTTGCAACACATTCCTCTCCCTAATCAAATGCCTTTGAAACGTCCTTGAGCAAAGCTCTGACCTCAGGTGCTCAGCGTACACAGCCGGGGTAAACAAAGTAGAAACCCGAAGATGGACTGATACCGGTACACCACTGTTTCTTTTGGTCCTATATGATGCAAGAGGTGTTTGAGAATCTGATAAATCTGATATCCAGAGCTACATAAAACAGGTCAAATATTTTTTGGGGAAAACTCACATTTTCCCCATTTTTACACAAAGAAGTGCGTTACGTGTCTCAAATGGAGAAATGTGAATTGCTGCATCCAGAATGGCAAACTACGCACTACATGTTGGTGTATTGTCCAGCGTATGTTAGTAAAAACATCAATGAATTCTCGAACAAAATACATTGTTGTATCGTCGCACCACTTCTTAGAAACACTTTGAAACACTTTTACTAAACACTTGTTTTAAGCACGTGGAGGGTTGATGAAGACATTGGCAATTTGCATTGTTTGCATACTACGATATTTCACCGAATATAGTATGCCATCCTTGTACTTTTCGTATACTCTTTGAATGTACTATGGTAATGCTATGGTAACGGTAATTTGGCACACTAGATAGATCGTATGCTGGTATAACATTTACAGTGCATATCTGCGGTGCACCCTGGTGCCCCCGGTGTCATATGACTCATAGTTCACGGGCGAAGGTTGACCAGTTGACTGGCAGTTGCCTACAAAACAATGCTCTCTGCTGTGTCAAAAGCCGCTCTGTGTTCCATTTCAATTTTTTTCTCCCTGTGACCACGCGATAACCTCGGAGAGCGAGCGGAGCAGAGGCTTCAAAACAAAACAAGCTGCTTGTTTGGTCTAGATGAATAACGATTACTAGAGAGGAGCCTCTCATTTGGCTTCAGGCAATCTGAATAGGTATGTTATATAAGTATGTTATATAGGTAGGTTATATCGGTAGGTTAACAGCAAAAAAATTGTCACGATACCGTGACAAATGTCCTTATTGTTAGTCGCTTTGGAAAGAAGCGTCTGCTAAATGACGTCATGTAAAGTCGGGTAATACAGGTCCATCTTAATACATACAAATGGCTAAATTTTCAAATTAACTGACTCCACCAGAGTCATGTAGTTGTGTACTGAAGGAGAATGTCTGAATTCATAGTTTAAGTAGTTGAGTTCACCAAGGTGCTGAAATCCATCCCTGCTGCCTCTGCAGAAGTAGCTCACAACTCGTAGAACTCCAGAGTTACTACATGCTTTACATAGGCACTGGTTTCCTTCTTCAGGGATCCAAAACACCTACTACCGTAAATGGATTCACTATTGACACGCAAAAATAACGTTGGTCCTAGACTTTGGACAACTGCTATAGAATATTCTTTCATGATGAATGATTTGCTTTAGAACTTGATGAAGCCGGTTAATTTGCCAACTGTCTATGTCATTTTCTTAAGGAATATCTGTTTCTTGTTTTTTTTTTTTCTTTTCTTTTCTTTTTAAGAATTCAACAATACAGGTGTTGTGTCCTGCGAAATGTCCCAAAACTGAAAACAAAAGACAAAGAGGGGAAGAATAAAGGTAAAAGAAACAAAAACAAGACAGAGAGGACTCAGGTTGTAAATTAAGTGTCAGAATAATGCACAAACTCAATGCCACCCAGTCCAGACTACACTACAAAGAGAATGGGACTGGCTCCTTGATACCTGAAGCATCTTGCAACGGGGCTATTGCATAATAAGATATTTGCAGAATCCCCGCTGCTGGAAGTACCGTCGTTACTGTCGGCGGCCGTGGAGTCTCCTTAATGACAGTTCTCTTTGTAGTGTAGTACCTACAAATTAGAATAGTATATTGGCCATTATACATAAAAGGCACGTTCACAGAAAGTCCTTGTTGGTTCTATTGGGGCAGAAATAAAATAGCCGCTCAAAACTCTTCAGAAACGCGAAGATGCCGAGACTTCTATGACGTGTTTGCTGTGGTTGCATAGAAAATGAACGTTGGTTTGGTGTGCAACACTTACAGGCGACAGGTCAGCGTACGCACGTCTGTTTGGGCGAACGACCAATCAATCAGCCCCTTCTTGAGGGAGAGACGATGAGAATACATCAATGTTTTTCAGTCCCGTGCATTGTGTTTCTTCGCAAACGATTCCCGTTCTGCAACCGGGATGATTGCTGTTACCGCAGCTCGACACTGATCATAAGATGCCTTGAGAGAGATTCTCTAAGATAACAGAGGGTGTCGTGGGAACACCCATAGGATTTTAAATTAATAATAATCAGTAAACAATCATTTATGGACTCATGAATGAATGCTGTTTCCTCAGGCAATCTGTAATGTTGTAAAAAACAAAAAACTGAATGCTCCACTTACACTCACTCTCGCTTTAAAAAAAAAAAATCCAGCACCGCGCTCAAATCCATTTTGAGCACGGTGCTGAGATTTTTATTGCGTATGTGAAACCCAATTTATTGGCACAGAAGTGTGTGTGACGACGCTGTTACAGTGTCATGATGGTGAGCGAGGTTTAGGTTAACATGACGGCAGTGATCTGTTCTCTGCTCCATTCTGTGTGCGTGTGTGTGCGTGTGAGTGCGTGTATGTGTGTGTGTGTGTGTGTGTGTGTGTGTGTGGGGGGGGGGGGGGGGCCCTCAATGGCATGCCACTTGATGTCCCTAAAGAAACAATTAACACAGCTGTCAGAAGCCCGGTTTCTGTACCAACAATTCCATATAAGGCCTCAGAGAGTGGCCCATGAGCGCCACTGGTAAATAAAACGGTGAAGGTGCATAAAACACAGGGGGCTAATAGGTTTGTCACCTCAAACAAAGTAGGTTTAGCTTCGGCAGGACCCAGACGTTTTTTTCGGTCCTCTGAGGCAATCATCACTCTCACACCCACGCACGAACACACACACACACACACACACACACACACACACACACACACACACACACACACACAGACACATGCGCACACACTCACACCCACTCACACCCTGAAACGGAGACAAACAGAATGGGAGATATTTTCACTGGCGATAACATGAACACTTGAGGGCAAAAGTTAAAAAGGGAGGTAAGAGACAGAAAGAGATTGATGGTCTTGTTTAAATGGAGGGAGACCCAAGTTTCAACTTCTATTCACAGCTTGCTATTGTTAAAAATGCTGTGGGAATTCACACACATTTCGATACGGATATTTCAACCCTGCCCGCAGACGTATACGTGTGACTAGAATTCGGCCACAGCTGTTTATGGCTTCCTGTGGAGCTGCAGAAAACGGTGTATATTGAAAATGTTCATCGCAGTTTCATGTTCAAGTTAAATTCGGTGACCCAGTATCACCAAGACCAAGAACCAACAATGAGAAAGCGGTAGTATAGAGCCATATCTGAATGGTACAAGGTGATGCTTTCCGTCAAACAAACCTAGAAATGGAATATTAAGAGACATTTGCAGTCTTTGTAAACAAAGGTAGTGGGCAAAGCCTTTCAAATATTGCGTGCGCCAGGTAACATGACCACATCACCACTATTTAAACCTCTTTACACTCACTCTTCGAAATTTACCGATTACTTTTATCCCGCCAAGGTCCGTTGTCCAGGCCTAAAACAAACTGTTCGGGTTTTTTTTATTTGTCCATTTGAATAGTTAAGTGCTGCTGTGAACACTTTTGTAATGTCAGTATTGTTCCATTACTTCAGACCAGGCCAATCACAACAAAAACCCAACCCCTTTATTAAACCCCTTTGTCATTCTGGATGATTTAAGGATTTAAGGTAAAAATTCTGTTGGCGCCTGTAAACTTATGTTGAGCAGTTCCCAGTGTTTCTTTCCCCATCTTCTGGCTATAATGATCACAACATGCAGAGCATTCTCTAAAAGCTGAGGGTTTTACCTGGTGGACTGTGGCAGAGCTTGCTCCCTCTAGTGAACAACTAAAGTAACTGCATTTTTGGCCTTTTTAATCTTTTTTAATCATGAAAAAAATAAAAAATAAATAATAATCATTTGGAATAAGCTTGATTGATTGATAATTATTTCATTTCAGATATTCAAGAAACTACAGATAAGAAAGTATTAAAAAAAAATTATATATATATATATATATATTACATTAAATCTTTAAAAATGAAATCAAATGTAAATTAATGTTAAATCACTATGTCACTTTTGGTATTTGCGCCCTACAGTTTCTGAGTGCAACTGCACTTTTACGCCGCTGTCGTAGAGCTCGGTCCAGTGTCATTTATTTTACCAGATAAATTTGAACCTTACCAGTCACGTTTCAATAACAGTTAATGTTCGAAACGCAGATATAATGTACACCGAGGTTACAGCGGCCCTCGAAATTCACAGCATTTACAATCACATTAATGATGACCAAAATGGCCGTAGCCTCTGCCGCAAACTATTAACAAGCAACATTCTTTTAAACTTTATTGAGTATAAAAAAAGAACAAGGTACATTCTTGATGCCAGGGGGGGTTCACAAACAACTCATAAGAAATACAAATGGAATTCAGGGAATAATAATTCAAATAAGAATAAAAATAATAATACAAAAATAATCTTGATCATCGTTAATGTGATTGTGAACGCTGAATGGGATTCAGGGTGAATGTCCAAAAGAGGCTTCTTTTGTCTGCACAAGCTTTGAATTTACTCGCAGAAGGAAGGGCTCATTACCGTCCCGAAAAACATGCCAGAAAATGTTTGGGTTGTGCTACAACCCTGGTTTTAGGTGTGAAGAACGAGAATTATTACTATGGCTTAAGCTGTCTCCAGACAGCTCCACTGAATAAAGCTGAAAGGCCCTTTAAACCAGCCAAGTTTCAACTTGGCCTTGACAGGCTGTGATTGGGCCACTCGGACACCCATCTTAAGGCCCACCCCCCAGTATACATACTATTATCATGGGTGTCATGACATTTCACTGCGTATACTGAATGTATGACCACATGTATATGTATAGTGGGGGTGATGTTGGGAGAGAAGGCGTGCAAGCCAATCCACCTCATCTGATTGTCTGATAACTAAGTCAGACGCAGGATTGACGAGATGGCAGAAAATATGTCAGAACAGCTAACAACGATTTATGAGAGGGTTGTTTTTATGTTCTCCAATTGGATGAATGGACAGACATCACAAATCACAAATCTGTCAAACCTGTTTGCCGATGTAAGGTATAAAAATAATGGAGAGATAAAAGAAGAGTTCTTGTTTTGCAAATCTTTGCCGACGCGTTCAACTGCTGAGGCTATTTTTGAAATTCTGAACGCGCCAGCACAGTGCAGGCATCACCCAGGTGAAAGCTGTGGCTCCACTCGTTGCATCTGTCCACTGCAGTATACACAGAGCAGCACCGGCTGTAAAGAAAATGCTGCAGATCTAAAGACTGTTCTGGATGAGGCCGGCAGAGTCAACTTCATCAAAAGCTGCCCACTGCAATCACCTTTATTTTCCGTTTTAAGGGCAGTGACCATAAGCAGCTTCTGTTACACATCAAAGTCTGGTGGCTTTCCAGGGGGAAGGTACTGATGCGACTTTTTGAATTGCGTGATGAGGTGAGGGTGTTTTTTCTCGAAACAAAGTTTGAACTCGTACATCGCTTCAGTGATTTTGAGTGGCTGGCTAAATTGGGATACCTGGCTGACATTTTAAGCCACTAAAAATGGACTCAACCTCAGTCCCCAAGGAAAAGCAGTGACCATGTTCAATGTCCAGAATAAAATAGAAGCAACCATAACAAAAATGGAGATGTGGGCCAGGCGAGTTGACCAGTCAAACCTTGACTCGTTTGAGAATCTGTCGGATTTTTTGACAAAGGAAAAAATGCGGCTTCCCGTCACTGTGATCAATCATGTCAAAAAGGACCTGCACGGTTTGAGGACCAAGCTGCGCGAATACTTCCCCATCCCAGATGTGCAGCGCAGCTGGATCAAAAACCCCTTCGTCAGCCACAGTGACGAAACCCTCGCAGGCCTGAGCGCAAAAGAGAAGGACAGTCTTGTGGATCTCTACTGCGACAGCGCATTGAAACTGGCTTTCTCACAGATGTACCTGACAGACTTTTGGCTTCATGTTGCTTCTGAGTATCCCTATCTGTCCGACAGAGCAGTGGGATTTCTGATGCCTTTCCCGATGACGTATTTCGGTGAGACTGGCTTCTCGGCGCTTGTGGCATTGAAGACGAAATACAGGAATAAACTGAATGTTGAGCCAGATCTTCGCCTGAGACTGTCGTCCCTTAAGCCAGACATCAAGCATTTGGTGTCTGCCATGCAACATCAGCCTTCTCATGAGGTGAGTTCATATAAACGTGCTCCTGTTATTGTTAGTTTTATCAGTGCCGGCGTGAGGCGTTACATTCAGAACTCTGCAGCCTTCAGACAGCGCTTACTAGATGCCGTTACAAACGTTACGCAAAAGTTCCATGGATATAAGGTTATTTTTAACCCAGCTCTTTTTTTGTTTTACCACTACTGCACTGTATGTATGAGAATGCGTATGATTATTAAAATAAACACCCTCTGAGAACGCACTGTTTGGCTCCCGTTTTACTTCTGGTCGGCTGTGGGCCGCGAACACTTTCGAGATTTTCAAGTGGGCCGTGAGTCCGAAAAGGTTGGGAACCGCTGCTGTCGACTGCTACGGCGTCATTAGAGAGAGGCACCCATCGCGCTGCTATTTACCCCCCAGGATGGGGGCGGCATGATCTACAAATGGATCACCCGACTGTGTTAGCATCGTCTCTAGCCTTACTTTTGCGCACTTGCATTTCTCTGAGAGAGCGGAAATGGGAAGCCCTAGGACTCCTTTGCTGTAGAGCCCTGTGCTGTCGAGGCATCTGGGAAGACCGAGCCCCTTCCTTGCCTACGAGCTGATCAGTCTCTCCAGCTTCTCCACCTTCGATATTGGAGCTTGATAAGAGGTTAAGGGGTCCAAGTCCAAGCCAAGGAAAAAGGAAGTGACGTCCTAACTGAAGTCCCGCCTTGATGAGAGAACGGACCGATCGCGCTTTCGTTTCCATTTTGTCTGTAAAAGAATGAGCATGACATGCGGGGGCCCTGTTTCACTTATTGCATTTGAATATTGTCCCCTGCACAGCGGTGGAAGCCTTTGAAAATGAAATGTCAAATGCCGTTATCATTTTCATTTTCAAATTGCTAGAAAATTGCATTTTAATTTTTATTGTGACTCAAATATTACTTGCATAAATGGAAAATTAGGTTACGTTGATCATATCGCATTTTCCTTTTCAAATTTCAATTAACTGTTGAATATTGTTTACTGTACAGCAGGGAATATTGAAAATGTAATGTCAAACAGCTTTTCCATTTTTATTTGAATATAGTCAAAGAACGCCCATACGAGTATGTGAAAATAATAATGGCAATTGGATTGCTGCATTTCCTTTTTAATTTGTCCTTAATAACACATACATACCTGTATGTGAAAAGTTATAATGCTATTGTGGAATAACATTTTCAGATTCAAGTTTAAATTTTCATTTTACGTTAGTCCCCTATGGGATTCCATATGATGAGATTCAAGTGTTGGTAAAACGTTGTTACAAAAGGGAAAAAAAACAACCTAGTTGTCAGACTGTATCATGTATATAATGCAAAGTTGCGGCTACAATAATTGCTTACGGCCATACCACGCTGAATACGCCCGATCTCGTCCGATCTCGGAAGCTAAGCAGGGTCGGGCCTGGTTAGTACTTGGATGGGAGACCGCCTGGGAATACCAGGTGCTGTAAGCTTTTTCTTACTAAAAACTTCTTGCAATGTCAATAGAGAGGGGCACCCATCGCGCTGCTGGCTATGTGATTTTTATCAAATTACTTTGGCATTGTCAATTGTTCCCCCTTTCTTGCCTGGATTTAGGTGCTTCTTCTTATTTCTTGTGTGCAGCATTCCTGCGTGAAATAATGCACAGTGCATTTAGTAGTGTGCAAACAACATGAATGAAGGGCTCTGATGTTGGCAAAATGTTCCTGTCAAAAGTGAAAAGACTTGTACTGTAGTTATGGGCTGCTATGTGTATATAATGCAAAGTTGCAGCTGCAATAATTGCTTACGGCCATACCACGCTGAATACGCCCGATCTCGTCCGATCTCGGAAGCTAAGCAGGGTCGGGCCTGGTTAGTACTTGGATGGGAGACCGCCTGGGAATACCAGGTGCTGTAAGCTTTTTCTTAATAAAAACCTCTTGCAATGTCAATAGAGAGGGGCACCCATGGCGCTGCTTGCTGTGGCATTTTTATCAAGGTACTTTGTCAATTGTTCCCCCTCTCTTGCCTGGATTGAAGCGCTTCTTATTTCTTGTGTGCAGCAAACCTGCGTGTAATAATGCACACTGCATTTAGTACCGTGCAAACAACATGAATGAAGGGCTCTGGTGTTGGCAAAAAGTTCCTGTCAAAAATGACAATACTGTGTTATAGCTATGGGGTCGTATGTGTATTTAATGCAGAGCTTCTCAATTATTTTCTGTTACGTCCCCCCCTCGGAAGAAGTAAACATTTCGCCCCCCCCCCAGACTCTCTGCCACTCTCTAGTATCATTTGTCTATAAAATTGTTACGTCACCTCTGCATAACATTGTATCCTTATTAACATTAAAGAAAACAAAAAAATAAAAAAATAAATATGGATCAACTTACAACAAAGAATTACTTTATTAACATTGTTTTTTAGTCTGTAACAGAAAAGACTTAAAGTGCATCAATTTCCCTAAAATAAAAAAAAAAAAAAAAAAAAAAAAGTCAATCCTTATTTTAACTGTAAACATTTTTGGACCATTTGATACTGAAAAATACGATTAAATATAATCAATAAATAATAATAAATTCAAATTGATCAGCAACATTAACTCAGGAGCACAATATATGAAAGACTTTGAACCATCTGAGACTGAAAAATACAACTAAATATAATCAATAAATAATAATTAATTCAAATTGATCCGCAACATTAACTCAGGAGCACCATATATAAAACACCTTGACCTATAAAACAACAAATTAATAAAACAATTTGTGCTGATTTTTTTTTTTATCAAAATGAGGAAGTCAGGATTAATGGCTACAATGAGCATGACAGAGACCATGTCTAATGCTGCAGGCGGTACCAGCTTTTTTTTTTGCACTGAGCAGTTTGATACGCCACCTTATATGATGCCAACAGTAGCATCCACAAAGCGGGACGATTGTTGGCAATATTCGGCACGTTTCCGCGGAAAAAACCTCAAGCGGCTTATCAGCGTGATTGGGGTGTAACGTCTTTAAGTGACGCCTTCATTTATTTGGCTTCATGCTGTCCGCTGCCAACTTGTTTTTAGACACAGCAAACATGCCGCTCTTTCCTCGTCTCCCACCGCAGTCACAGTGAAGCCAAGGCGCTACATACGCTTCGTCATATTCACTCGTCTTAGCTTTCGGGAGGCTTACGTTAGTCGCAGTTACTCCGCCTTGCTTTTCATCGCCGTTGAATATTTTTCCATGGTGTCTCTTCAGGGTTTGTTATCGGCACTTCGTATCTCCTGCTCTCCGGCTGTGCTCTTGTTCGGTGCAAAAAAAAAAACCCGGGGTCACAGCGCGACCCCAACGGCGTCGCTCCGAGCCCTCCCAGGGGGGCGCGCCCCACTATTTGAGAGACGCTTGAGAAGCAATTACCGCAGCTGCGACTTTGCGTCAAATTTTAACTACGCCCGCGTTGCTACGATCCAGGCAGTGAGTGCGCAGTGCAGGGTCCGTTTGGGCCGCGTGCTTGACGGACAACACGGCAAACGAAAATGGTTGGTTGTAGGTTTAAAACACCTACCAGCTCTGAAGTGACAATGACGAACGATGAAGGAAAAGATGAGCTGACGGACGGGCTGGAGAGCGAGAACACCGGGTTTAATGGTGAGTGAAATAACCAAGGGTGAACTCGTTGTATCGTTGGTCTCTGCCAATTTACCCGGAAGACATTGACATAATCAAGAAACCGGAGGAATGGGGAGTGAAACCGATCTCTCCTGTCAAAGGAAAAACGTGGACTGGTACAGACATTGCAGAGGGAACACGGTTTCTAAAAGTACATTTCAATGAGACTGTCACATCGCTACCATATTGTACTAAATTTAAAACGCTTGAAGGAACTGAACATTTCAGAGTTATACACGATCGCCAGGTGAAGGGCTGTCGTTTGTGTATTCAGCCAGGACATGCGCCGCGTTGAATGCCCGGATTTCAAATGCCACAGGTGCGGCGAACGGGGGCACGATAGGAGAGAGTGCAAGGCAGGTGACACGGGGTGTGCGGTGTGCCACTTAAAATGGATGTTCTGCAAGTGTGACATACCAGAGTCGATGGAAGACGCGGACGGAGACAACCTGTTTTCTTGTGAGGATGGAGAGCAGGGGCGTGTGGAGGAGCAGAGCGAGGGCGATGGAAAAGGTTTGTCAAACTCTGGACGGGAGGGGTCGGAGGGCCAGGGATGCGAGGGCGACGACGTCTTGCCTGGGCTGGTGCGGTCCGGGAGGAGAAGGCGTGGGCAGGGGGTGGACCGAGGCAGCGCCAAGGCGACTGCTTTGCTCCCCATCCGCGTCGGACTGTCTGCTGCATCAAGCGGGGAGCTGAACGGAGGTAGCGATGAGTCCAGCGACGGAGGACTGGAGACTTTTCACAGGACTGACTCTCAACTCGAAATGGTGGCGGCTTCAAATGGAGAGGGGATGGATTTGTCCCCTGAAATGATCCAGGCGAAAGGGAGAAAATAGAGAGAAGCAAAGAAAACTGAGAAGAAGAAGGTATGATTAAAACGGTTGCCTTTTATATCTTTGCTTCTCTTATGTGTGCCGCGATTGACTTTTCCTCGATTAAAGCAAATGGCCTAAGGAACAACATTAAATTCGAGGAATTGGTGAGTATTTGTAAAACAAGCATTGTGTGCATACAAGAGACAAGACGGACGGATGAACTTGTGGATGGTATGAAAAAGAAATGGAATGGGGACATATACATAAACAATGGGACGCAAAAATCGTGTGATGTAACATTAGTAAAAGAAGGGCGTTTAATGTACAGAAATGAACTGTAAATAACAAGGGTAGGATTGTAATCAAAGACTTTGAAGTAGAAAATATATGGTTTAGACTCGTGAACATTTATGCTCCCAATGTGGAAAACGAGAGAGGAGATTTTCTTTAAGAACATTGAATCTCACATAATTACAAACACAATAATTGTTGGAGATTTTAACGTTTGGTATTGTAGATTAGATGCTCCAAAAACCAGTCATTTCAGATCAGATACATCTAGGACTATTATACTTCAAATTATTGAAGATAAAAACATGATTGATGTATGGAGGAGCGAAAACACAGAAAAAAAGAGAATACTCCAGAAGACAGGTGGTATTATCCGAAATGAAACAAAGTCGGATTGATTTGTGTGTAGCGAGGCAGGAATGTGTGCGATACATAAAAACACGAGGTATCCGTTTACTAATCTGAGCGATCACGCTATAATGAGGTTTGACTTAAACCTAGGGATGGAAGGAAGGGGTGGAGGGTTTTGGTGCCTCAATTCCAGCTTACTAAAGGAGAGAGTTTATGTGCGGAAAATTATAGCCTTATTACAAAGTTGGCGTAACAACAAATGATTAAAAGAATGCATGTAACAATGGGTGGGAATTGTTGAAAGCAAAAATAAAAGCAGTAAGTATCAGATATTCTAAACAAAGAAAATGGGGGATGAATAGGGAGCTGAATGAATTAAATCAAAAACGAATAAAGGAATTAAAGAAAATTGAAGATGACCCACATTATAATGTGGACGAGTATGTTAAGGTTTAGAATGAATTAGAGAAAACATGAAAGAGAAATGTAGGGGGGCAATCATTCGGAGTAGGGCGTTATATGCCATGGAGGGAGAAAAATGTACATCTTTTTTCCTGGGACTAGAGGAGAAAAAACAGAAAAACATTAACGAAATAAAAAATAGTAAAGGAGAAATAGTTACAGATTATGATGAAGTATTGGAGGCAGTACATGATTTCTATAAGAATCTATATACAAAAGAAAAGGCGAGTGAAGAAAGTGAAAGAATGGTTTTAAACACACTACAGGCCAAGATATCTGAAGAGGACAAAAAGCTTTGCGACGATAAAGTAACAACACAAGAAATAAAGGATGCGATAAACAGTATGCAGAGGGAAAAAAAGTACCGGCTCAGATGGCATTACAAGCTAATTTATATATCACGTTTGCAGACATGCTTGAACTGTTGCTGTTAATAGTTTTCAAAAATATGCAAGAAACGGATAATGTGCCTGACTCTATGTCAACAGGAGCAATCACGTTAGCTTATAAAAATAAAGGGAGTAATCTGGATTTGAGTAACTATAGACCGATAACCGTTCAAAATGTAGACAATAAGATTTTGGCTAAAATACTAGCGAATAGAATAAAACAAGCATTAAATACAGTCATAGGGCCCTCAGAGGCATACAGTGTACCTGGGAGAGACATCTCTGAGACTTTACACACAGTAAGAGATATCGTAAATCATATGAAAGAGGATGGTGGGATCTTAGTGAGCGTTGATCTTAATAAAGCTTTTGATAGAGTAGACCATGGGTTTCTATTTAATACAATGGAAGAATTCGGGTTTGGTAAAGTTTTAATAAATTGGATAAAATTACTTTATAATAATTCAAAAAGTTGTGTTAAATGTAATGGAGCATTAACGGATACCTTCCGTATCCCATTCTCATCTATATTGTACACATTTTCAATAGAACCCTTAGCAACACTTATTAAGAGTGACAAAAAAATTCAAGGCATAGTTTCCAGGAGGTAAGACTAGAGTTATAAACCAATACGCTGACGATATAGCTATAACTGTTAAAAATAATAAAAGCTTAAACCTAGTTATAGAACATTTTGAAAATTATGGGAAAGCATCTGGCGCAAAAATAAATATTGTTCAATCTGAAGTAATGTATATAGGAGATGGAGGCCCTGAAGATAGTGAAACATCGTTTAAAATAGACAACGATTTCATAAAGATATTGGGTATTTATATAGGAATGAAAGAAAAAGAAGCGAGAGGTCTTACATGGACAGGAGTAGTTAATAAAATGAAGCAGGTTCTAAACTTCTGGAAAAAGAGAAGGCTTAAGTTGAGGGGTAAGGTAATTGTGGTGAATGTGCCAATGTCAAAAAACGTGTACGTTCTAAATGTTTTAGATATGCCTGATTGGGTATTTAAGGAAATAGGAATGGTAATCTCACATTTTATATGGGATGGAAAAGGGGTCAAACCTTGATAGGGGATAGCAAAGAAGGTGGGTTGGAACTGGTAGATTTGAGAAGTAAATGGAAAGCAATAAGAGTCAAAACAGTGCAGAAATTTTTGTATGGAAAAATGTCTTTAGAGAATATTTACATAAGTGTGGAGGTTGTAGAGAATACAATTTATTAGTATCTTTGAAAATGACAATGATGGCAAACATACTTGTTTTATACCAAGAGGTGTTTTAAGTATGGTCAGAATTATTGAAGAATATAAAATTTAAGTGTGAAACAGTAGATATGATTCTAAACTAACCAATACTGTTGTGATGTATGTGGGCAAGCATCAGAAACCTTAATGCATTTATATGTTGACTGTATGGAGTTGGGAACACTTTTCGAAAGATTAAAGGGCTTGCTGTATAAAAACTGGGGGAAAGAGTTTGTTCAAAGCCTACAATGGAAAACATTTTTATTTGGAATACGGGAGGTTAAAAAGAATATCAATATTAATCTTTTGAATTATGTGTTAAGTGTCGATAAGTATGCAGTATGGTTACGGAGGAACTTGCCGCATTTAATGTTTATTTAATATGGAAGTACAGTGAAACAAATTTTGAAGCATTTGTAGGGAAATGTATGATTTCTATTTCTAAGGCAGGGAAACTTATGTTTAATTTTTGATCTGGAGCGAATTTGAGTATTTCGTTTAAAAGCCTCTGGGCAGTAGCCTATTGGCATTTTGGTTTTACTTTTCTTTGGTCTATTATTCTCTGATATTTTTTAGATATAAAAATGTGAAATGTTCTGATGTATAACTGATATAACATGTATACTTTGTATAATAAAAAAGAAAAAGCCTGATCTTTCACCAGGAGGAATCCCGGACGAATTTGACTCCAAGCAACGTTTTGTCACGGAAACAAACGCGAGAAGTGACCCAGGAAATTACGTGATACCATGCGTGCCATAAACTAACTACACCACGGTCACATCCACATCACCACTTCTATGTTTCCAACTTGATTTTGCGCGCTTACCTCATCTACAAAAGTCTGGAAAGTTTGAGTTAGAATAGTTAGAGCGCGGGTATAAACACAAATAGAGGCTGTAAAGGCAGGCTAGTGAGTACATGACTGTGGTGTGGGGGTGGGGTGGTTTGATCGGCCACACCGGTCTTGGGTCTAAGTAATTGGGCCCAGGATCAGTGTGGCTATATACCTGTTACTCGTTCCACTATCAACGAGCAACAGGTAAAACCCCCATCCCCACACAAGCTTGTGTAAACCAGACCTTATTTCAGGCATCTAACCAAAAACCCATTCAAAAACCTTGTTGACTTCGGGACGAGGGAGACGGAAGTGCAGAAATGCAAATTAATTTGTGGCTTTTAGGACTCATACCGGCATCACACTATTGTGGTTAAGGAAGAACGACAAGATTACAAATACTGAAAGGCTTGTGTGTGTATGCCAATGTATTCTGACAAACTATATTATTGTGCCCCCCCCCCATACAGATAGATGCATGATAAGACTGGGTTCAGAGTGTTACTGCGGATGACAGCAGAGGAGTTTGATTTCCTGCTGGGGGTGGTCGAACACCTCATAACCAAGCAGGAAAACACAAATGAGACTGGCAATATCCTGAGAGCGTCTCTTTGACTTTTGCCGACTGAGTCTGCCAGGGCCATATTAAAATAATATAACATTGATTTAGCTATTGTTCATTTGAAATGTCTGTTTCCGTATATTTTGTAACTATTTTATTTCATGTATGTGAAACATTCAAGCCCCTCAGGTTCCAGTACGGGATTGGGACCAGCACCTTTTCCACAGATAGTTATGGAGACCTCTGCTGCTCTGTACAAGGTCATGAAAAATGACTTCCTGAAGGAAGGCTCTGATTTCCACCACACATTATGTAGACACAAAGATATTCTGTTCAGCAATATGGCCAAAATCTTTCAGTCACAGTCTTAAGTCATGAATCGATATTCACAGTATTGCAGACATTTATTACTTTTACCATCTGTGGCAAATATAAGAATCAGTGTACCAAATGAATTTTAACGCCTTAGTTAACTTAGCCTGAACTGTTATTTTCTTCTGTTGCTAGACACCATCAACAGGGGCAGAATGGTGGAAAAAAGCTTGGGACTTTGAATTGAAATGGCTATTTCCACATTGCGCTTGATGGAAAACACATTCACATACAACCTCCAGGAAAGAAATGGCAGCCTTTACCATAATTTCAAGGGAAGGTTCTCTGTGATAGTGATGGCTGTTGTGGATGCAAAGGGTAGTGAACTACCCTCTATCTCAGGCACTGAGAGTTGTAGAACATGCATTTGGCATTCTTGCAGACAGGTTGAGGGTTTTCAAGTCCATATGCTTGGAGCTAGCCAAGGTGGCTAAGATAACTAAGGCCTCCCTATGCATCCATAACTTCCTTCACGAGTGCCACAAGGGAGCCTGGAGGCATCAAGAGATGGGGGCTTTACAGCCGGTAGATAATAGAAGAGAGCACAACCCAACAGTTACTGCAAAAATGCGACTAAACCTTGTGTGGGATTATTTTGTCTCACTTGTAGGTTATGTTCCTTGGCAGGAGGAACACATTAAGTATTGTAGGAATTTTTTTTTTGCTTATTTTAAAGATTTTTTCATGTTTTTACTGCATTTTTACTCCGTAAAAGTACTGGTTTGGTCCCTCCGACTGATATATTTTTATATATGACATAAACGCTTGTTATATTAGCCATTGTGTCAAATCTTCATCTGAAAAGTAACTAAAGCTGTCAAATTAATGTAGTGGAGTAGTACTAGCAACTACAATAGTTCCCTCTGAAATGTAGTGGAAGTAGGGAAGTAGCATCAAATGGAAATACAGGTTGCATATACTTTGTAATTGTTTCAATTGCATGTTCACACAAACTGTTTTTGTAAGTTTTATTTCACACATTTATTGAAAAGGTAAAAATCCAAAAAGTAAGCGTAGCAATTTCACTACAATGGAAAAATAACAGCTTTTCTCTTTTTTCTTTCTTTGCAGTGCAAAAGCTTTCAGGTTGATAACCATGTCGTGGCATGTACTGAGGATAGGACTGTATTGGTGGCAGAGGTGTAATGATTGTTTGGAATGAGGATGGTGTTGGTGGTGCATGTGTCAAGCGTCTTGAGAATCATACATCATATTCCTGATGTTCCTTTTCAATCTAGCTGGACTGACTGTGTTTGCCTTGGTTCAGATGCTACCTGTTTTCCAAATGTAGTGAATGCATCAGGGGTTGGGTCAGCTTCGTCAGCTTCAACTTTCGTTGCCATTTTTGTTAGAACAGCAAGCTTCTGTAGCTTGATATCAAATTAAGAGGATCTTCCCTTGCGTTTCACTCCCTTTGCACCTGACTGCGCTTGCACCTTCCTGCTGCAGTTGATGGGGCAGGTGAAGGAGCTTCCGCAACCATTCAAGGGGTGGAGGCCGTAAGGAATGCACGAGCGCATGATGTGCCAGGTGTCCACAGCGGTGACTGTTTGCGAGGTGTCCACAGTGGTGATGATGTGCCAGGTGTCCACAGCAATGACTGAGACAGTTCAGGTGATTCTGAAGGAAGAGAGGTAAAACAGAAATAATGTCTGTGGACACATCACAGTTCAATGGAAATAGTATATGTAGATAGATAGATAGATAGATAGATCACACACACACAGTGGGGCAAAAAAGTATTTAGCCACCAATTGTGCAAGTTCTCCCGCTTAAAAAGATAAAGCCCTCTCTAATGACATAGCAAGAGGTTTTTAGTTAGAAAAAGCTTACAGCACCTGGTATTCCCAGGCGGTCTCCCATCCAAGTACTAACCAGGCCCGACCCTGCTTAGCTTCCGAGATCGGACGAGATCGGGCGTATTCAGCGTGGTATGGCCATAAGCAATTGTTGCAGCCGCAACTTTGCATTATATACACATAGCAGCCCATAACTACAGTACAGTGTTTTCATTTTTGACAGGAACTTTTTACCAACATCAGAGCCCTTCATTCATGTTGTTTGCACACTACTAAATGCACTGTGCATTATTTCACGCGGGAATGCTGCACACAAGAAATAAGAAGAAGCGCTTCAATGCACTGTGCATTATTACACACAGGAATGCTGCACACAAGAAATATGAAGAAACGCTTCAATCCAGGCAAGAGAGGGGGAACAATTGACAAAGTACCTTGATAAAAATGCCACAGCAAGCAGCGCCATGGGTGCCCCTCTCTATTGACATAGCAAGAGGTTTTTAGTAAGAAAAAGCTTACAGCACCTGGTATTCCCAGGCGGTCTCCCATCCAAGTACTAACCAGGCCCGACCCTGCTTAGCTTCCGAGATCGGGCGTATTCAGCGTGGTATGGCCGTAAGCAATTGTTGCAGCCGCAACTTTGCATTATATACACATAGCAGCCCATAACTACAGTACAGTGTTTTCCTTTTTGACAGGAACTTTTTGCCAACATCAGAGCCCTTCATTCATGTTGTTTGCACACTACTAAATGCACTGTGCATTATTTCACGCAGGAATGATGCACACAAGAAATAAGAAGAAGCGCTTCAATGCACTGTGCATTATTACACGCAGGAATGCTGCACACAGGAAATATGAAGAAACGCTTCAATCCAGGCAAGAGAGGGGGAACAATTGACAAAGTACCTTGATAAAAATGCCACAGTAAGCAGTGCCATGGGTGCCCCTCTCTATTGACATAGCAAGAGGTTTTTAGTAAGAAAAAGCTTACAGCACCTGGTATTCCCAGGCGGTCTCCCATCCAAGTACTAACCAGGCCCGACCCTGCTTAGCTTCCGAGATCGGACGAGATCGGGCGTATTCAGCGTGGTATGGCCGTAAGCAATTGTTGCAGCCGCAACTTTGCATTATATACACATAGCAGCCCATAACTACTGTACAAGTCTTTTCACTTTTGACAGGAACTTTTTGCCAACATCAGAGCCCTTCATTCATGTTGTTTGCGCACTACTAAATGCACTGTGCATTATTACATGCAGGAATGCTACACACAAGAAATTGGAAGAAGCGCATCAATCCAGGCAAGAGAGGGGGAACAATTGACAAAGTACCTTGATAAAAATGCCACAGCAAGCAGCGCCATGGGTGCCCCTCTCTGTAGACATAGCAAGAAGTTTTTAGTAAGAACAAGCTTACAGCACCTGGTATTCCCAGGCGGTCTCCATCCAAGTACTAACCAGGCCCGACCCTGCTTAGCTTCTGAGATCGGACGAGATCGGGCGTATTCAGCGTGGTATGGCCGTAAGCAATTGTTTCAGCCGCAACTTTGCATTATATACACATAGCAGCCCATAACTACAGTACAGTGTTTTCATTTTTGACAGGAACATTTTACCAACATCAGAGCCCTTCATTCATGTTGTTTGCACACTACTAAATGCACTGTGGATTATTACACGCGGGAATGCTGCACACAAGAAATATGAAGAAACGCTTCAATCCAGGCAAGAGAGGGGGAGGAAGAAGCGCTTCAATGCACTGTGCATTATTACACGCAGGAATGCTGCACACAAGAAATATGAAGAAACGCTTCAATCCAGGCAAGAGAGGGGGAACAATTGACAAAGTACCTTGATAAAAATGCCACAGCAAGCAGCGCCATGGGTGCCCCTCTCTATTGACATTGCAAGATGTTTTTAGTAAGAAAAAGCTTACAGCACCTGGTATTCCCAGGCGGTCTCCCATCCAAGTACTAACCAGGCCCGACCCTGCTTAGCTTCCGAGATCGGACGAGATCGAGCGTATTCAGCGTGGTATGGCCGTAAGCAGTTGTTGCAGCCGCAACTTTGCATTATATACACATAGCAGCCCATATCTACAGTACAGTCTTTTCATTTTTGACAGGAACTTTTTGCCAACATCAGAGCCCTTCATTCATGTTGTTTGCACACTACTAAATGCACTGTGCATTATTTCACGCAGGAATGATGCACACAAGAAATAAGAAGAAGCGCTTCAATGCACTGTGCATTATTACACGCAGGAATGCTGCACACAAGAAATAAGAAGAAACGCTTCAATCCAGGCAAGAGAGGGGGAAGAAGAAGCGCTTCAATGCACTGTGCATTATTACACGCAGGAATGCTGCACACAAGAAATATGAAGAAACGCTTCAATCCAGGCAAGAGAGGGGGAACAATTGACAAAGTACCTTGATAAAAATGCCACAGTAAGCAGTGCCATGGGTGCCCCTCTCTATTGACATTGCAAGAGGTTTTTAGTAAGAAAAAGCTTACAGCACCTGGTATTCCCAGGCGGTCTCCCATCCAAGTACTAACCAGGCCCGACCCTGCTTAGCTTCCGAGATCGGACGAGATCGGGCGTATTCAGCGTGGTATGGCCGTAAGCAGTTTTTGCAGCGGCAACTTTGCATTATATACAGATAGCAGCCCATATCTACAGTACAGTCTTTTCATTTTTGACAGGAACTTTTTGCCAACATCAGAGCCCTTCATTCATGTTGTTTGCACACTACTAAATGCACTGTGCATTATTACACGCAGGAATGCTGCACACAAGAAATATGAAGAAGCGCTTCAATCCAGGCAAGAGAGCGGGAACAATTGACAAAGTACCTTGATAAAAATGCCACAGCAAGCAGCGCCATGGGTGCCCCTCTCTATTGACATAGCAAGAGATTTTTAGTAAGAAAAAGCTTACAGCACCTGGTATTCCCAGGCGGTCTCCCATCCAAGTACTAACCAGGCCCGACCCTGCTTAGTTTCCGAGATCGGGCGTATTCAGCGTGGTATGGCCGTAAGCAATTGTTGCAGCCTCAACTTTGCATTATATACACATAGCAGCCCATAACTACAGTACAGTCTTTTCATTTTTGACAGGAACTTTTTGCCAACATCACGGCCCTTCATTCATGTTGTTTGCACACTACTATATGCACTGTGCATTATTTCACGCGGGCATGCTGCACACAAGAAATAAGAAGAAGCGCTTCAATCCAGGCAAGAGAGGGGGAACAATTGACAATGCCAAAGTACCTTGATAAAAATGCCACAGCAAGCAGCGCCATGGGTGCCCCTCTCTATTGACATTGCAAGAGGTTTTTATTAAGAAAAAGCTTACAGCACCTGGTATTCCCAGGCGGTCTCCCATCCAAGTACTAACCAGGCCCGACCCTGCTTAGCTTCCGAGATCGGACGAGATCGGGCGTATTCAGCGTGGTATGGCCGTAAGCAATTGTTGCAGCCGCAACTTTGCATTATATACACATAGCAGCCCATAACTACAGTACAGTGTTTTCATTTTTGACAGGAACATTTTACCAACATCAGAGCCCTTCATTCATGTTGTTTGCACACTACTAAATGCACTGTGGATTATTACACGCGGGAATGCTGCACACAAGAAATAAGAAGCGCTTCAATGCACTGTGCATTATTACACGCAGCAATGCTGCACACAAGAAATATGAAGAAACGCTTCAATCCAGGCAAGAGAGGGGGAACAATTGACAAATAACCTTGATAAAAATGCCACAGCAAGCAGCGCCATGGGTGCCCCTCTCTATTGACATTGCAAGAGGTTTTTATTAAGAAAAAGCTTACAGCACCTGGTATTCCCAGGCGGTCTCCCATCCAAGTACTAACCAGGCCCGACCCTGCTTAGCTTCCGAGATCGGACGAGATCGGGCGTATTCAGCGTGGTATGGCCGTAAGCAATTGTTGCAGCCGCAGCTTTGCATTATATACACATAGCAGCCCATATCTACAGTACAGTGTTTTCCTTTTTGACAGGAACTTTTTGCCAACATCAGAGCCCTTCATTCATGTTGTTTGCACACTACTAAATGCACTGTGCATTATTTCACGCGGGAATGCTGCACACAAGAAATAAGAAGCGCTTCAATACACTGTGCATTATTACACGCAGGAATGCTGCACACAAGAAATATGAAGAAACGCTTCAATCCAGGCAAGAGAGGGGGAAGAAGAAGCGCTTCAATGCACTGTGCATTATTACACGCAGGAATGCTGCACACAAGAAATATGAAGAAGCGCTTCAATCCAGGCAAGAGAGGGGGAACAATTGACAAAGTACCTTGATAAAAATGCCACAGCAAGCAGCGCCATGGGTGCCCCTCTCTGTAGACATAGCAAGAAGTTTTTAGTAAGAAAAAGCTTACAGCACCTGGTATTCCCAGGCGGTCTCCCATCCAAGTACTAACCAGGCCCGACCCTGCTTAGCTTCCGAGATCGGACGAGATCGGGCGTATTCAGCGTGGTATGGACGTAAGCAATTGTTGCAGCCGCAACTTTGCATTATATACACATAGCAGCCCATAACTACAGTACAGTGTTTTCCTTTTTGACAGGAACTTTTTGCCAACATCAGAGCCCTTCATTCATGTTGTTTGCACACTACTAAATGCACTGTGCATTATTTCACGCAGGAATGCTGCACACAAGAAATAAGAAGAAGCGCTTCAATGCACTGTGCATTATTACACGCAGGAATGCTGCACACAAGAAATATGAAGAAACGCTTCAATCCAGGCAAGAGAGGGGGAACAATTGACAAATAACCTTGATAAAAATGCCACAGCAAGCAGCGCCATGGGTGCCCCTCTCTATTGACATTGCAAGAGGTTTTTATTAAGAAAAAGCTTACAGCACCTGGTATTCCCAGGCGGTCTCCCATCCAAGTACTAACCAGGCCCGACCCTGCTTAGCTTCCGAGATCGGACGAGATCGGGCGTATTCAGCGTGGTATGGCCGTAAGCAATTGTTGCAGCCGCAACTTTGCATTATATACACATAGCAGCCCATAACTACAGTACAGTGTTTTCCTTTTTGACAGGAACTTTTTGCCAACATCAGAGCCCTTCATTCATGTTGTTTGCACACTACTAAATGCACTGTGGATTATTTCACGCGGGAATGCTGCACACAAGAAATAAGAAGAACCGCTTCAATGCACTGTGCATTATTACACGCAGGAATGCTGCACACAAGAAATATGAAGAAACGCTTCAATCCAGGCAAGAGAGGGGGAGGAAGAAGCGCTTCAATGCACTGTGCATTATTACACGCAGGAATGCTGCACACAAGAAATATGAAGAAACGCTTCAATCCAGGCAAGAGAGGGGGAACAATTGACAAAGTACCTTGATAAAAATGCCACAGCAAGCAGCGCCATGGGTGCCCCTCTCTATTGACATTGCAAGATGTTTTTAGTAAGAAAAAGCTTACAGCACCTGGTATTCCCAGGCGGTCTCCCATCCAAGTACTAACCAGGCCCGACCCTGCTTAGCTTCCGAGATCGGACGAGATCGGGCGTATTCAGCGTGGTATGGCCGTAAGCAGTTTTTGCAGCGGCAACTTTGCATTATATACAGATAGCAGCCCATATCTACAGTACAGTCTTTTCATTTTTGACAGGAACTTTTTGCCAACATCAGAGCCCTTCATTCATGTTGTTTGCACACTACTAAATGCACTGTGCATTATTACACGCAGGAATGCTGCACACAAGAAATATGAAGAAGCGCTTCAATCCAGGCAAGAGAGCGGGAACAATTGACAAAGTACCTTGATAAAAATGCCACAGCAAGCAGCGCCATGGGTGCCCCTCTCTATTGACATAGCAAGAGATTTTTAGTAAGAAAAAGCTTACAGCACCTGGTATTCCCAGGCGGTCTCCCATCCAAGTACTAACCAGGCCCGACCCTGCTTAGTTTCCGAGATCGGGCGTATTCAGCGTGGTATGGCCGTAAGCAATTGTTGCAGCCTCAACTTTGCATTATATACACATAGCAGCCCATAACTACAGTACAGTCTTTTCATTTTTGACAGGAACTTTTTGCCAACATCACGGCCCTTCATTCATGTTGTTTGCACACTACTATATGCACTGTGCATTATTTCACGCGGGCATGCTGCACACAAGAAATAAGAAGAAGCGCTTCAATCCAGGCAAGAGAGGGGGAACAATTGACAATGCCAAAGTACCTTGATAAAAATGCCACAGCAAGCAGCGCCATGGGTGCCCCTCTCTATTGACATTGCAAGAGGTTTTTATTAAGAAAAAGCTTACAGCACCTGGTATTCCCAGGCGGTCTCCCATCCAAGTACTAACCAGGCCCGACCCTGCTTAGCTTCCGAGATCGGACGAGATCGGGCGTATTCAGCGTGGTATGGCCGTAAGCAATTGTTGCAGCCGCAACTTTGCATTATATACACATAGCAGCCCATAACTACAGTACAGTGTTTTCATTTTTGACAGGAACATTTTACCAACATCAGAGCCCTTCATTCATGTTGTTTGCACACTACTAAATGCACTGTGGATTATTACACGCGGGAATGCTGCACACAAGAAATAAGAAGAAGCGCTTCAATGCACTGTGCATTATTACACGCAGCAATGCTGCACACAAGAAATATGAAGAAACGCTTCAATCCAGGCAAGAGAGGGGGAACAATTGACAAAGTACCTTGATAAAAATGCCACAGCAAGCAGCGCCATGGGTGCCCCTCTCTATTGACATTGCAAGAGGTTTTTATTAAGAAAAAGCTTACAGCACCTGGTATTCCCAGGCGGTCTCCCATCCAAGTACTAACCAGGCCCGACCCTGCTTAGCTTCCAAGATCGGACGAGATCGGGCGTATTCAGCGTGGTATGGCCGTAAGCAATTGTTGCAGCCGCAGCTTTGCATTATATACACATAGCAGCCCATATCTACAGTACAGTGTTTTCCTTTTTGACAGGAACTTTTTGCCAACATCAGAGCCCTTCATTCATGTTGTTTGCACACTACTAAATGCACTGTGCATTATTTCACGCGGGAATGCTGCACACAAGAAATAAGAAGAAGCGCTTCAATGCACTGTGCATTATTACACGCAGCAATGCTGCACACAAGAAATATGAAGAAACGCTTCAATCCAGGCAAGAGAGGGGGAACAATTGACAAATAACCTTGATAAAAATGCCACAGCAAGCAGCCCCATGGGTGCCCCTCTCTATTGACATTGCAAGAGGTTTTTAGTAAGAAAAAGCTTACAGCACCTGGTATTCCCAGGCGGTCTCCCATCCAAGTACTAACCAGGCCCGACCCTGCTTAGCTTCCGAGATCGGACGAGATCGGGCGTATTCAGCGTGGTATGGCCGTAAGCAATTGTTGCAGCCGCAACTTTGCATTATATACACATAGCAGCCCATAACTACAGTACAGTGTTTTCCTTTTTGACAGGAACTTTTTGCCAACATCAGAGCCCTTCATTCATGTTGTTTGCACACTACTAAATGCACTGTGCATTATTTCACGCAGGAATGATGCACACAAGAAATAAGAAGAAGCGCTTCAATGCACTGTGCATTATTACACGCAGGAATGCTGCACACAAGAAATATGAAGAAACGCTTCAATCCAGGCAAGAGAGGGGGAAGAAGAAGCGCTTCAATGCACTGTGCATTATTACACGCAGGAATGCTGCACACAAGAAATATGAAGAAACGCTTCAATCCAGGCAAGAGAGGGGGAACAATTGACAAATAACCTTGATAAAAATGCCACAGCAAGCAGCGCCATGGGTGCCCCTCTCTATTGACATTGCAAGAGGTTTTTAGTAAGAAAAAGCTTACAGCACCTGGTATTCCCAGGCGGTCTCCCATCCAAGTACTAACCAGGCCCAACCCTGCTAAGCTTCCGAGATCGGACGAGATCGGGCGTATTCAGCGTGGTATGGACGTAAGCAATTGTTGCAGCCGCAACTTTGCATTATATACACATAGCAGCCCATAACTACAGTACAGTGTTTTCCTTTTTGACAGGAACTTTTTGCCAACATCAGAGCCCTTCATTCATGTTGTTTGCACACTACTAAATGCACTGTGCATTATTTCACGCGGGAATGCTGCACACAAGAAATAAGAAGAAGCGCTTCAATGCACTGTGCATTATTACACGCAGGAATGCTGCACACAAGAAATATGAAGAAACGCTTCAATCCAGGCAAGAGAGGGGGAACAATTGACAAATAACCTTGATAAAAATGCCACAGCAAGCAGCGCCATGGGTGCCCCTCTCTATTGACATTGCAAGAGGTTTTTATTATGAAAGCTTACAGCACCTGGTATTCCCAGGCGGTCTCCCATCCAAGTACTAACCAGGCCCGACACTGCTTAGCTTCCGAGATCGGACGAGATCGGGCGTATTCAGCGTGGTATGGCCGTAAGCAATTGTTGCAGCCGCAGCTTTGCATTATATACACATAGCAGCCCATATCTACAGTACAGTGTTTTCATTTTTGACAGGAACTTTTTGCCAACATCAGAGCCCTTCATTCATGTTGTTTGCACACTACTAAATGCACTGTGCATTATTTCACGCAGGAATGATGCACACAAGAAATAAGAAGAAGCG